>NC_053500.1:148831260-148927288 GCF_905171775.1 Rana temporaria | reverse complement strand
CGATCATGGATGAGGTCCTGGCAGGAATACCTTTCACCCAATGTCTACTGGATGACATGCTCATCACTGGTCCCACTGATGAAGAACACAAAGAATGCTGAAGCTGTGCTAGAGAGACTCCAAAAGTATGGTTTACGTTTCAATCTTTCAAAATGCGAATTTCTCAACTGGAATTTTGTGCCCACACGGTGGACCGACATGGGTAACACACTACTGAGTAAAATGTTAAACCCTTACCCATGCCCCTACTCCCCAAAATGTCACCCAGCTCAGGTCCTACCTTGGCCTCCTAAATTACTACCACCGTTTCTTGCCGAACCTAGCACACCAGCTCTACCAATTGCATCACTTACTGGATGCAAGAGCTAAATGGATATGGACAGACAAATGTGAAGAAGCTTTTCGGCTTTCTAAAGAACTCATTCTGTCTTCTCGAGTTCTGGTCCACTATGATTTAAAGAAACCCGTCATCCTGGCTTGTGACGCCTCGCCTTACGGACTGGGTGCCGTGCTTTCCCATGTCATGCCGGATGGCACGGAGTGCCCCATTTCTTTTGCCTCCAGGTCTTTAACCTCAGCAGAACAAAACTACTCCCAGATTGACAAGGAAGCTTTGGCCATTGTATGGGCCACAAAAAAATTTCACGCGTACATCTATGGTCGGGAGTTCACACTTATCACTGACCACAAACCTCTGTTGTCAATACTGAACCCTCAGAAAGGAATTTCTACAACAACCGCATCTCGCTTACAAAGGTACGCTTTATTTTTAGGAGCTTATACTTATTCTATCAGATACCACTCCCATAATACCCATGGCAATGCAGATGCATTTTCCAGATTGCCACTTGGAGGCCACCCACCAAGAGATATATACTTATAGTAGAAGTACACAGGCCACAATCTTGCATGTCCACCTCCCTGATTGCCAGACATACAGCCACAGATCCTTTCCTGTCTCAGATATTCTCTTATGTTCAGACTGGATGGCCAGAGAGAGTTTCAGGTGAATTTTGTCCGTACTTTGCCAGAAAATGTGAGCTTGTGACTAATGCTGGTTGCATACAATGGGGCAATAGAGTGCTTGTACCCCAGTACTTGCAATCAACCATGCTATGGATACTGCATGAAGTCCATCCTGGTGTGGTGCGCATGAAGCAGCGAGCCCGGAGCTATGTTTGGTGGCCACAAATGGATACGGCAATTGAAGATTATGTTGCTCAATGTCCTGGGTGCTGTCATGCCTAGCGACCCCAAAAGAGAGGAACCCTGCAACCTTGGCCATGGCCAACAGACCCGTGGTCAAGACTAGGGATGAGCTTCTTGTTCGAGTCAAATGTATGTTCGACTCAAACACGTGTCCTCTGCAGTTTGCACCTAAAGCTACGAGGTGTGTGTACTGATTTTGTCCTCTTCAGGCCATTATAATGTCTGGAAGGACAACAAAGAGAGGCAGAGTGTCACAAGGGCAAGCAGGCTCTGCATCTAGAGGTAACAGTGCTGGTGGTGGACACGGTGCATCCTCTTCAGCACGTGGCCATTGGACATGCTCGTCCTTCTTTTCGGGAGCTGGCCGCGTTGAGCCTCAACATGCAGACAAATTAGTAGAGTGGGTGACCAAGCCGTCCTCATCCTCTCTCACCCAGGCTTAGCTTACTTTGTCTGGCAAAGCAGCTGCCAAGGCGTCCTCTTCCCTCTGCACAATGGCATCACACAATCCTTCCCTAGTCCCACCGTGTCCTCCTGAGGAGTCCCCCGAACTGTTTCAACACAGTGTTGGGTACATGCTGCATGAAGATGCGCAGCGTTTTGAAGGCTCTGATGATGGAACACAGATAGAGGAAGGCAGTAATGTGAGCCCAGAGCGAGGGGGTGCCCGAGAGGGACAGCAATCTGGCAGTCATGTTCCCCCAGCTGGAGCATACTGCCAGGTTTTCGACGGGGATGATGAAGTACGTGGGTTCCTCAGAGGAGGAGGCACATCTCCAAAGAGGCAGGATGCCCTTCTGGGGACAGCTTAAGGGTAGCACACCAAGTGCATTACATCGCAGGGCGCTGCCGTGTCTCAGTGTTCCTGCAAAAGTTCTTTGGTGTGGACCTTTTTTGAGACGTGCATCAGATCGCACCGTTGCTATTTGCAACATATGTCTCAAGCGTATCTCACGTGGCCAAAACATCACCCGCTTGGGCACCACATGCTTGACCAGACATATGTCGACCTGCCATGCAGTTCGTTGGCAAGCATACCTGAAAGACCCACACCAAAGAACAAAGCGGACCTCCCCTTGCCCCTCATCAGCTGGGATCTCCAACCCCACTATACCCTCAGTCCTCTCTGAAGCCTGCACTGATGGGACTGAAGGTGTAGAAATAGGTGTGTCACAACGTAGTAGTGGTAGTACATGCGGGCAATCTACTGATGGTACCAGACAAATTTCCCTGCCCCAGCTGCTGCAGTGCCGAAAGAAGTACTCTCCTAGCCATCCACATGCCCAGCGGTTGAATGCTAGCTTAGAGAAATTGCTAGCACTTCAACTGCTGCCTTTTCAGTTGGTAGATTATGCCCCCTTCCGTGAGTTTGTGGAATGTGCGGTACCTCAGTGGCAAGTACCCCAACGCCACTTTTTCTCACGGAAGGCGATTCCAGCTCTTTACCTCCATGTGGAAGGCAATGTCCATGCCTTGCTGGACAGGGCGGTCAGTGGTAAGGTGCATATCACCGCTGACTCATGGTCCAGCAGGCATGGACAGGGACGTTGCCTCTCTTTCACTGCGCATTGGGTGACTGCTGGCAGCTGGGAAGGTACAGTAGTGTTGGAGGTTGTTCCGCCACCACGCCTCCAAAACACTACTACTGGTTGTGACACACCTTTCTCCTCCACCCCCTCCTCTTATTCTTCCTCTGTGGCCTCTTCCTGTGCTGATGTGTCCTCGGAACCAGCCGTGCTCCGTTGGCATACGAGGGGCTACGCAGGAATGCAGGCAAAGAGATGCCATGCGGTGCTAGAACTGGTGTGCTTGGGAGACAGGAGCCATACTGGGGCAGAGGTTCTGTCAGCTCTGCAGGCTCAGAGGTGGTTGACGCCACACCAGCTTAAGCCAGGAATGGTGGTTAGCGACCATGGCACCAACCTCCTCTCTGCCCTGCGACAGGGACAACTGACCCATGTGCCCTGTTTTGCTCATGTTCTGAATTTGGTGGTGCAGCGGTTCTTAAGCAGGTACCCAGGCTTATAGGATGTCCTTAAGCAGGACAGGAAAGTCTGTGTGCATTTCCGAAGGTCATATAATGCCACTGCTCGGCTGACAGACCTCCAGAGGGAATACAACCTGCCCAAGAACTGCCTAATCTGTGACATGCCCACCAGATGGAACTCTACATTGGCCATGCTGCATCGGCTGCACACGCAGCAGAGGGCCATCAATGAGTACCTGTGCCAATATGGCAGCAGAACTGGGTCAGGGAAACTTGGGTTTTTTTCCCCACGTCAGTGGGCCTTGATCAGGGATGCATGCACTGTCCTGTCACCATTTGAGGAGGCCACAAGGATGGTGACAGTGCATGCATCAGTGAGACTGTCCCTCTTATTCACATGTTGGAGCACACGCTACGTGGAATAATGGACAGGGCCCTAGAGGGAGGAAGAGGAGGACTTCCTTGCCTCTCAAGGCCCCCTTTATCCAGACAGTGGTCCTGCTTGCCCGCCTAGCACACAGGAGGTGGATTGTATCATCAGCATGGAGGTGGAGCCTAGCACTCAGCAGCAGCAGTCTTCAAGGGATCACTTACAGTCCCAAGGAACCCGTGGACTTTTACGTGGCTGGGATGAGGTGGCTGCGGATCCTGTCGTCCTCATTGACCCAGAGGACTGTGCCCCGAATGCCTCTACAAACCTACGCTGCATGGCCTTCCTGATCCTGCAAAGCCTGCGTAAGGATCCTCGTGTTTGTGGTATCAAGGAGAGGGATCATTACTGGCTGGCAACTCTCCTTGATCCACGTTACAAGAGTAAGGTTGCGGAGCTTATCTTGCCGTCGCAGAGGGAGCAGAAGATGAAACCTCTTCGGGAGGCTTTGCAGAAGGGTCTGAGCAACGCGTTCCCAGAACCTGGGGGATTACCAAATCCTTTTCCTGGACAACATGTTGCTGAGGCTTCTGTTATGCTGCTGACTGAATATCCTTTTCCTCCTGACTGATCTTGCTGATAGCTAATAAGAAAATGTTTGTTTCTGGGCTCCTCCACCAGTGCCTAAGGCCCAATTTTTCTGCCCCTGTTCTAGTACTTTTCTTTGTTAGATTCTTTTCTAATTTGAGTTCATTCTAGCTTTCTCCTACGTTATCATAGTGTCATGTCTATTTTCCTGTACTAAATACTCATCATTGTCAATGTAAACACCACAAATCTAGATTTGTTCTTTTAGGCAGCATTGATATAATAAGCCATACATTGTTGAGTATCTAAAAATATTTATTGTATCACACTTAAAATGTGTCATTTTCATTTTTTCAAAAAATATCTTAATAGAATTTGTTAAAAAAAAAAAAAAAATGTTGTCAAGAAATATATTTTTGCTTTTAAATGCATCTTTTTTTTAATTTTTATTTTTATTTTTTTAAACCCTCCCCAGCACATCGATCAGATTCTTCAGGTTTTGGTCCACCTTTCGGTTGTTCATTATGATCTTCTCGAGGGTGATGTTTGTGTCCTCTATTTGTGCCCTGCAGGACATGATCTCCCCAATTAGCACCTGGGCACTGTAAGTGTCTAATCCGCCCCCAACAGCTCGAACACCTCCTGAAATGTGGAAAAAAACATGTATTACAATTATGCAGGCCTACATATATTACCTGAAGCTGTGCTGTATGACACTGATGTGGTGGCATTTTGCACTTCCTGTACATCCGGCGAGGGTGGGGCTTGGCACTGTGTGGGGTTCGTCGGCTCCATTGCTGCAGCTTCATTGCGCCCTATGAGATTGTAAAAAAAGGGATACATGAATCAAAAAGAGGAATATCAATGATTCTTTTTATAAAGTCTGCTTTTACAATCCTTCTAAGCTTAACACAGGATTTTATCCATTACCAAAGCTGCAGCATTTCTCTATCTTTGGCCAAGTTTCCTACATGGAAAAACTACAAGTATACACTGGATCACCTCTGTGTGACACCCTAACTAGGTTGTTCTTGTGACCAACACTCAGTGCCGATCCTGATCTCCCTGGGGCCCGAAGCAAAATGACATGGCACATTAAAAATGAGAAGCGGGGGGCACTGACGACAGTGACATGTCACATTAAAGAAAGTTGAAAAGTTGGGGGAGGGGGTGTTCTGCTGTCGGAAATGACATCTCACATTAAATTGAGAAGCAAGGGGTGCTGACTTCTTGCCTCTTCTCCCATGCAGTCAGCGAGTTGAGAAGCGGGGTGAGGGGGCGAAAATGACTTCTTACCAGGCGGGGCCTCTAGTTATTTGGGGGGCCCTTCGCAGCTTTGCGGGGCCCTAAGCGGCTTGCATAGCGAGCCTATAGGGCGGATCGGCCATGCCAACCATTGTGCTACTGAGTCCATATGTGTAATCAACTGCTGTGCTGAGCATACTCTCCTTTTACTGTAGATTGACTTAAGTTGGATTATTTAAATCTAGTTAATAACACATCTACATTAAATAAAACATTGGTCTCACATAAAAAGAACTTAAATAGAATGACCAACCGATTATTATGCCCACAAACATGAACCTTGAGACATCTATTCTTGAAGTGTATATATACACAACCTGCAATAAAAAGCACAAATGCCGCAAAATAATAAAAACAAATATTCAGAGTACACATGAAAATTGCTTATGTCTTCTGAGGACTCTTTGAATTCTCTCCAGCTGCTCCGGCTCTCGGATTTTCAAATCAGACCATCTCTTGCGCAACTGCTCCCTGGACCTCTGCACCCCGAATTTTGCACGGAGAGTCCACCGTACCTTCTCCATGATCTGGGCCTTGAGTTTATTGGGGTTCTTGTAAGGCCCTTTTTTGCCGTCGTAGTCCTCCTTTTTAAGAACAGCCACCATCTCTTCGAAGCTCATGTTGGTGGCTTTGTACCTCCTGCTCCTCCTGGTGTGTGCCCGGCCTCTCTCCTGCCTGGTTGCAGCTTGCTGTCTCTCCTCCATCATTTCTTCAGACTCTTGCATTGACCGACTGAAAAGGGGCGTGGCAATTACTAGCACGATCGTCATGGGCGGGGAAACGTGCGGCGCTTCTCACATGCGCAGTGTATAAAGGGATATTGCGTGAATGAGAACGTCGTTCGCAGTCGGTAGAAACCGTTGGAAAAACGATCGTGCAATGCGAAACTTGATTTTTGGACTTTATGATCAGTGGATGAGTTTGTGGGTTAGATACGGGGAGGAAGCTAAGGCTTGACTGACAGTTTTTTTGGCTAAATTTTGACTTGCAGAAATAATGGAGGCCTTCAGAGAACAGGAGTTCTTCACAGAATTTGTTCAAAGGGGGCCCCGGATGGCAACCCCCCCTTTTTCCTAGAATTTTTCTTTGCCAAAAAAATAATTTGAGCCAAGATCTGGCATTGTAATGCCCCCCCCCCCTAAAATAATCTAAATATTGTTGCCACACAGCACGTGCACTTTGGGGGGGCCAAGCCTGTATGGACAGTGTCACGGGCCACCACCACTGGCACATCAGTGGCCTCATCTGGCACAAGTGTCATGGAGTTTGTGGAGGGTCTCTTTAGGAAATTGTGCAATATGCAGCAGCAAAGTATGACATGGTTCTGATTCTACTTAACAAACCTACAGTCCTTGTCTTGTTTGCACCGCCTGTATACTGCTCTTCAAAGTATATAGGGCCAAAGGGTCTTGTCAGGGCCGATCCTCACTATGCAAGCCTTCTAAGCTTAACACAGGATTTTATCCATTACCAAAGCTGCAGCATTTCTCTATCTTTGGCCAAGTTTCCTACATGGAAAAACAACAAGTATACACTGGATCACCTCTGTGTGACACCCTAACTAGGTTGTTCTTGTGACCAACACTCAGTGCCGATCCTGACCTCCCTGGGGGCCGAAGCAAAATGACATGGCACATTAAAAATGTAGGTTTCACACACGTGTCACCTTCACCGCCACAAATCACACGCGTGTCACCTTCACAAATCACGCACGTGTCACCTTCACAAATCACGCACGTGTCACCTTCACAAATCACGCACGTGCCACTGCCACAAATCACACACGTGCCACCTTCACCGCCACAAATCACACGCGTGTCACCTTCACAAATCACGCACGTGTCACCTTCACAAATCACGCACGTGTCACTGCCACAAATCACGCACGTGTCACTGCCACAAATCACACATGTGTCACCTTCACCGCCACAAATCACACGCGTGTCACCTTCACAAATCACGCACGTGTCACCTTCACAAATCACACACGTGTCACCTTCACCGCCACAAATCACACGCGTGTCACCTTCACAAATCACGCACGTGTCACCTTCACCGCCACAAATCACACGCGTGTCACCTTCACAAATCACGCACGTGTCACCTTCACAAATCACACACGTGTCACCTTCACAAATCACACACGTGTCACCTTCACAAATCACACACGTGTCACCTTCACAAATCACGCACGTGTCACCTTCACAAATCACACACGTGTCACCTTCACAAATCACACACGTGTCACCTTCACAAATCACACACGTGTCACCTTCACAAATCACACACGTGTCACCTTCACAAATCACACACGTGTCACCTTCACCGCCACAAATCACGCACGTGTCACCTTCACAAATCACGCACGTGTCACCTTCACAAATCACGCACGTGTCACCTTCACAAATCACGCACGTGTCACCTTCACAAATCACGCACGTGTCACCTTCACAAATCACACACGTGTCACCTTCACAAATCACACACGTGTCACCTTCACCGCCACAAATCACACACGTGTCACCTTCACAAATCACGCACGTGTCACCTTCACCGCCACAAATCACGCACGTGTCACCTTCACAAATCACGCACGTGTCACCTTCACAAATCACGCACGTGCCACTGCCACAAATCACACACGTGCCACTGCCACAAATCACACACGTGCCACTGCCACAAATCACACACGTGCCACTGCCACAAATCACACACGTGCCACCTTCACCGCCACAAATCACGCACGTGTCACCTTCACAAATCACGCACGTGTCACCTTCACAAATCACGCACATGCCACTGCCACAAATCACACACGTGCCACTGCCACAAATCACACACGTGCCACCTTCACCGCCACAAATCACACACGTGCCACCTTCACCGCCACAAATCACACACGTGTCACCTTCACAAATCACGCACGTGTCACCTTCACAAATCACACACGTGCCACTGCCACAAATCACACACGTGCCACTGCCACAAATCACACACGTGCCACTGCCACAAATCACGCACGTGTCACCTTCACCGCCACAAATCACACGCGTGTCACCTTCACAAATCACACACGTGTCACCTTCACCGCCACAAATCACGCACGTGTCACCTTCACCGCTACAAATCACACACGTGTCACCTTCACCGCCACAAATCACACGCGTGTCACCTTCACAAATCACGCACGTGTCACCTTCACAAATCACGCACGTGTCACCTTCACAAATCACACACGTGTCACCTTCACAAATCACACACGTGTCACCTTCACAAATCACACACGTGTCACCTTCACAAATCACACACGTGTCACCTTCACAAATCACACACGTGTCACCTTCACAAATCACACACGTGTCACCTTCACAAATCACACACGTGTCACCTTCACCGCCACAAATCACACACGTGTCACCTTCACAAATCACGCACGTGTCACCTTCACCGCCACAAATCACGCACGTGTCACCTTCACAAATCACGCACGTGCCACTGCCACAAATCACACACGTGCCACTGCCACAAATCACACACGTGCCACCGCCACAAATCACACACGTGCCACCTTCACCGCCACAAATCACACACGTGTCACCTTCACAAATCACGCACGTGTCACCTTCACAAATCACGCACGTGTCACCTTCACAAATCACGCACGTGTCACCTTCACAAATCACACACGTGCCACTGCCACAAATCACACACGTGTCACCTTCACCGCCACAAATCACGCACGTGTCACCTTCACCGCCACAAATCACGCACGTGTCACCTTCACCGCCACAAATCACGCACGTGTCACCTTCACCGCCACAAATCACGCACGTGTCACCTTCACCGCCACAAATCACGCACGTGTCACCTTCACAAATCACGCACGTGTCACCTTCACCGCCACAAATCACGCACGTGTCACCTTCACCGCCACAAATCACGCACGTGTCACCTTCACCGCCACAAATCACGCACGTGTCACCTTCACCGACACAAATCACGCACGTGTCATCTGCACTTGTTTTCAATACTTTTTTGTCCTATAAAATAAATACAAAGTGACATCTCATTCCATAAATTGTCCCCAACACGGCTCAGTCCAGTAGACCTCGGGATTATCATTGTGCCTATAGACCAGCCATGACGTGTCTCTTTCCAGATATTGAATAGAAAATAAGTCTTTATGTATTTAGGAACGTCCGATTCCCGAGAAGGATTGGAAGGACTTCGGGGGACTTCATTTATTCTTTGAGGTTCTTTGTTCCTATTCAAATAAAAAGACCAAATTATCAAAATCTGTCCTGAATAGGCAGACAAGTCTATCGAATATTAAAACCCAAAAAGTAAAAATAATTATCCACCAAAACGTCGCTCACAACTTTTCCAAATTACTCAAACATCAGACAGACGGCATCAGTCTGACTAGATAGATGTAAGAGGAACAGACGTGACAGTGGAATTCTCATAGAACTAGATAAGTGGTCTCCATACGGAGGGCTGGATGCGCCTCATTGGTAGACTTTTTCTGGCCCTTGGGGCACTATTTCTCCCAATGACACCAATAATGGGGCACTATTCCCCCCACTGATACCAATGATAGGACACTATTCCTCCCACTGACACCAATGATGGGACACTATTCCCCCCACTGACACCAATGATGGGACACTATTCCTCCCACTGATGGGACACCATTCCCCCCACTGACACCAATGATGGGACACTATTCCCCCCACTGACACCAATGATGGGACACTACTCCCCCCACTGACACCAATGATGGGACACTACTCCCCCCACTGACACCAATGATGGGACACTATTCCCCCCACTGACACCAATGATGGGACACTATTCCTCCCACTGATGGGACACCATTCCCCCCACTGACACCAATGATGGGACACTATTCCCCCCACTGACACCAATGATGGGACACTACTCCCCCCACTGACACCAATGATGGGACACTACTCCCCCCACTGACACCAATGATGGGACACTACTCCCCCCACTGACACCAATGATGGGACACTACTCCCCCCACTGACACCAATGATGGGACACTACTCCCCCCACTGACACCAATGATGGGACACTACTCCCCCCACTGACACCAATGATGGGACACTATTCCTCCCACTGACACCAATGATGGGACACTACTCCCCCCACTGACACCAATGATCGGACACTACTCCCCCCACTGACACCAATGATGGGACACTACTCCCCCCACTGACACCAATGATGGGACACTACTCCCCCCACTGACACCAATGATGGGACACTACTCCCCCCACTGACACCAATGATGGGACACTATTCCCCCCACTGACACCAATGATCAGACACTACTCCCCCCACTGACACCAATGATCAGACACTACTCCCCCCACTGACACCAATGATGGGACACTACTCCCCCCACTGACACCAATGATGGGACACTATTCCCCCCCCCACTGACACCAATGATCGGACACTATTCCCCCCCCCACTGACACCAATGATGGGACACTATTCCTCCCACTGACACCAATGATGGGACACTATTCCTCCCACTGACACCAATGATGGGACACTACTCCCCCCACTGACACCAATGATGGGACACTACTCCCCCCACTGACACCAATGATGGGACACTATTCCCCCCCCCACTGACACCAATGATCGGACACTATTCCCCCCCCCACTGACACCAATGATGGGACACTATTCCTCCCACTGACACCAATGATGGGGCACTATTCCTCCTACTGACACCAATGATGGGACACTATTCCCCCCACTGACACCAATGATGGGACACTATTCCCCCCCCACTGACACCAATGATCGGACACTATTCCCCCCCCCACTGACACCAATGATGGGACACTACTCCCCCCACTGACACCAATGATGGGACACTACTCCCCCCACTGACACCAATGATGGGACACTATTCCCCCCACTGACACCAATGATGGGACACTATTCCCCCCACTGACACCAATGATGGGACACTATTCCCCCCCCCCCACTGACACCAATGATCGGACACTATTCCCCCCCCACTGACACCAATGATGGGACACTATTCCTCCCACTGACACCAATGATGGGACACTACTCCCCCCACTGACACCAATGATGGGACACTACTCCCCCCACTGACACCAATGATGGGACACTATTCCTCCCACTGACACCACTGATGGGACACTATTCCTCCCACTGACACCAATGATGGGGCACTATTCCCCCCACTGACACCAATGATGGGACACTATTCCTCCCACTGACACCAATGATGGGACACTATTCCTCCCACTGACACCAATGATGGGGCACTACTACTCCTCCTATTGACCCCCAACCCCGAGGTAATGTTTAGTTAATTTTATTAAAAAATTATTATTTTTTTATTGGAGAGTTTCCACATTACTTCCTAGGACGGGAGGGGAAATATCCCATATACTATCATAAAAGATAATAGCTGACAGAGGCTGTAGCTTTGTTTGTATCCTGGTTACACGGTACATTGTGTGACAATTTAATTCCTGGAATGCCCGCGCCCTAGCACTATGGTGGTGTGTCACACAGGCGCTCGCACTCAATCTTGTTCTGATATGTTATAAATTGCCCTCTCATGGGTCGCAGACTTTACGGAGTTGTAGAAGAAATGTGAGTGATGGAAATCTGGAGCAGCGGATGAAATTTTATCTGTTACAAAAGGCTTGGGCGACCATTCCATGAAGAAGTATTTTAGAAGGACATGGACAGTAAGGAGGGGCGGGAGGATGTGCGAACCCTCGTATACCAGGCTGGTGCGTTCGCTAGGAATTGACAGAACACGCAACATTCCTACTTGGAAATTCCGATTTTTTTTATGGGAATCTGTTCGGAAAAAAAGGAGCAGAACTCAGTGAATTTTCCACCATGACAAAGCTCCTGCACAAACTTTTTTTACGGTCCATTCCAAAATGAAATTGTCACACTTTACACAAAGTCCTTTAAAGGGGTTGTAAAGGTAAAAAATGTTTTCCCCTAAATCTCTTCCTTTACCTCAGTGCTGTCCTCCTTCACTTACCTCAGTGCCGTCCTCCTTCACTTACCTCAGTGCAGTCCTCCTTCACTTACCTCAGTGCCGTCCTCCTTCACTTACCTCAGTGCCGTCCTCCTTCACTTACCTCAGTGTAGTCCTCCTTCACTTACCTCAGTGCCGTCCTCCTTCACTTACCTCAGTGCCGTCCTCCTTCACTTACCTCATCCTTCCAATGTCCTTATTTCTTCTGAGAAATCCTCACTTCCTGTTCTTCTGTCTGTAACTCCACACAGTAATGTGAGGCTTTCTCCCTGGTGTGGAGTGTCTGCTTGACCCCTCCCTTGGACTACAGGAGAGTCAGGACGCTCTCTATGTTGCAGATAGAGAAAGGAGCTGTGTCTTAGTGGGCGTCCTGACTCTCCTGTAGTCCAAGGGAGGGGGCGAGCACGACACTCCACACCAGGAAGAAAGCCTTGCATTACTGCGTGGAGTTACAGACAGAAGAACAGGAAGTGAGGATTTCTCAGAAGAAATAAGGACATTTAAAAGCAGAATGGAAGGATGAGGTAAGTGAAGGAGGACGGCACTATGTTAAAAGGAAGATATTTAGGAAAAAAGTTGTACCTTTACAAGCCCTTTGAGGAGATTCTATAGATAACGCGCACGGCGAGTTCTTGTACCTCAGATGACGGTTTTGCAGTGTTGGGGCCACAATGTTCTCATCTCCTTGTTGAAGTAAATATAAAGCCAGGTAATGAAGGGGAAGATTGAAATGGAGACGGCGATTAGGAGCCTCAGGCCACCCACAGACTGCCTGGAAGACATTTGGTGTGATATAGAAATATAAAGTGTTATATAGAAGGGAGGACAATCAGAAAACAGACACTCACCTCCCAGAATTCCGGCAGAGAAGAAGCCACAATACAATAATGGCCAATCCAGAGAGCTCCCTGGCGAGACAAAATCAGAAATCACAACCCCGGAGGAGGCCGAGCGATGGAAGATGACCTACCTGCCCTCCTTCTGTGAGGACTTACCTGCCCTCCTCCTCGTGAAGAAGGTTTTTCTTGCCATGTAGAAGCCAAGAAGCAAAGAGACAGAAAGTTCCAACCAGACACAGCAAGGAATGGAGATCCGATAGCGTCTTCCACATCACATGACCTGCACAACAAATCAGAATAATATCGCGTTCCAATGTGGACTTTATCCTTCGCCACATTCACACGACTGAAACGCATCTCTCGGGAATTTGCTGTATGGAGATCTAAAAGCATCGTACCGAGAGCCAAAACTTTCTAACATTACGTTTTGGTCAAACTTTATTATTTCCCTGTCTGTGTGACACCGGGGGGGGGGGGGGGGGGGGGAGGTTCTGTCCGGAGACACTACTACAGGAAATAAGAGGAAATCTCCGCACAGTGAGGGAAATCCCGACTTAGATCAGGTGTCCCCATTGGTGGATTTCTGTCTCGGTGTCACAGAGTGCATACATTTCCCCAGTGGGGACACAAGACAGCAATAGGAACCTGGAAGGGGGTCTAATGCCGCGTACACACCATCATTTTTCGCTATGAAAAAGACGTTGTTTTAAAAAAAAAATTTTTTATTTAAAACGATGGTGTGTGGGCTTCACATCATTTTTCGGCTTCTGAAAAACGACAAATTTTGTTTCCCGAAAACATGCTGCATTTTTTAACGACGTTTTAAATTATGCCGTTTTTTGGGTTGTAAAAAATGATCGTGTGTGGGCTAAAATGACGTTAAAAACCTGCGCATGCTCAGAAGCAAGTTATGAGACGGGAGCGTTCGTTCTGGTAAAACTAGCGTTCATAATGGAGATCGCACATTCATCACGCTGTAACAGACAGAAAAGCGCGAATCGTCTTTTACTAACACGGAATCAGCTAAAGCAGCCCCAAGGGTGGCGCCATCCGCATGGAACCTCCCCTTTATAGTGCCGGCGTACGTGTTGTACGTCACCGCGCTTAGCTAGAGCATTTTTTAACAACGATGGTGTGTGGGCAACGTCGTTTTAATAATGAAGTTGGAAAAACTTCATGCCGAAAAATGGCGTGTACGCGGCATAATTCTTCCACATTCCATTAAGAAAAGCAAGTTTTGTCTTCTGCTGTTCACAAGATTTTATTTCCAATGTTGTCCAAGTGAACCATCATAGAAAGACATCTCCAGAACACTGCGCCTAACCCCAGCTAAAGAATCGCTGATCGCAAAACGAAAATATTGCTTCAAGTCACTCATGTTTCCCACCAGACTCTCCTCTTCTGATGCGGTTCACCCTCCCTATGTACGGCCATTGTAACCTCTAGTAGAAGCATGACAAGACACAAAGGCCAGCATGCATGGAAGCCTTTATATTAATGCTGGTCATGCATTCCCAGAATACGTATATACAGCCCAACTGCGCTCCAGCTCCTCCCCA
The DNA here is from genome assembly GCF_905171775.1 of Rana temporaria. Lineage (NCBI taxonomy): Eukaryota > Metazoa > Chordata > Amphibia > Anura > Ranidae > Rana > Rana temporaria. The sequence continues at coordinate 148,912,356 of NC_053500.1, read as the reverse complement.
ACTCCGCTCCAACTCCTCCCCAACTCCGCTCCAGCTCCTCCCCAACACCGCTCCAGCTCCTCCCCAACACCGCTCCAGCTCCTCCCCAACACCGCTCCAGCTCCTCCCCAACACCGCTCCAGCTCCTCCCCAACACCGCTCCAGCTCCTCCCCAACTCCGCTTCAGCTCCTCCCCAACACCGCTCCAGCTCCTCCCCAACTCCGCTCCAGCTCCTCCCCAATACAGCTCCAGCTCCTCCCCAATACAGCTCCAGCTCCTCCCCAATACAGCTCCAGCTCCTCCCCAATACAGCTCCAGCTCCTCCCCAACTCCGCTCCAGCTCCTCCCCAACTCCGCTCCAGCTCCTCCCCAACTCCGCTCCAGCTCCTCCCCAACTCCGCTCCAGCTCCTCCCCAACACCGCTTCAGCTCCTCCCCAACTCCGCTCCAGCTCCTCCCCAACTCCGCTCCAGCTCCTCCCCAACACCGCTTCAGCTCCTCCCCAATACAGCTCCAGCTCCTCCCCAACTCCGCTTCAGCTCCTCCCCAACACCGCTCCTCCCCAACTCCGCTCCAGCTCCTCCCCAACTCCGCTCCAGCTCCTCCCCAACTCCGCTCCAGCTCCTCCCCAATACAGCTCCAGCTCCTCCCCAATACAGCTCCAGCTCCTCCCCAACTCCGCTCCAACTCTCCTCCCCAACTCCGCTCCAGCTCCTCCCCAACTCCGCTCCAGCTCCTCCCCAACTCCGCTCCAACTCCTCCCCAACACCAACACCGCTCAAGCTCCTCCCCAACACCGCTCCAACTCCTCCCCAACTGCGCTCCAGCTCCTCCCCAACTCCGCTCCAACTCCTCCCCAACTCCACTCCAGCTCCTCCCCGACACCGCTCCAGCTCCTCCCCGACACCGCTCCAGCTCCTCCCCGACACCGCTCCAGCTCCTCCCCGACACCGCTCCAGCTCCTCCCCAACTCCACTCCAACTCCTCCCCAACTCCACTCCAACTCCTCCCCAACTCCACTCCAGCTCCTCCCCAACACCGCTCCAGCTCCTCCCCAACACCGCTCCAACTCCTCCCCGACACCGCTCCAGCTCCTCCCCAACTCCACTCCAACTCCTCCCCAACACCAACACCGCTCAAGCTCCTCCCCAACACCGCTCCAACTCCTCCCCAACTGCGCTCCAGCTCCTCCCCAACTCCGCTCCAACTCCTCCCCAACTCCGCTCCAGCTCCTCCCCAATACAGCTCCAGCTCCTCCCCAACACCGCTCCAGCTCCTCCCCGACACCGCTCCAGCTCCTCCCCGACACCGCTCCAGCTCCTCCCCGACACCGCTCCAGCTCCTCCCCAACTCCACTCCAACTCCTCCCCAACTCCACTCCAACTCCTCCCCAACTCCACTCCAGCTCCTCCCCGACACCGCTCCAACTCCTCCCCGACACCGCTCCAGCTCCTCCCCGACACCGCTCCAGCTCCTCCCCGACACCGCTCCAGCTCCTCCCCGACACCGCTCCAGCTCCTCCCCAACTCCGCTCCAACTCCTCCCCAACTCCGCTCCAACTCCTCCCCAACTCCGCTCCAGCTCCTCCCCAATACAGCTCCAGCTCCTCCCCAACACCGCTCCAGCTCCTCCCCAATACAGCTCCAGCTCCTCACCAACACCGCTCGAGCTCCTCCCCAACACCGCTCCAACTCCTCCCCAACTGCGCTCCAGCTCCTCCCCAACTCCGCTCCAACTCCTCCCCAAGTCCGCTCCAACTCCTCCCCAACTCCGCTCCAGCTCCTCCCCAATACAGCTCCAGCTCCTCCCCAATACAGCTCCAGCTCCTCCCCAACACCGCTCCAACTCCTCCCCAACTCCACTCCAGCTCCTCCCCAATACAGCTCCAGCTCCTCCCCAACACCGCTCCAACTCCTCCCCAACACCGCTCCAACTCCTCCCCAACTCCACTCCAGCTCCTCCCCAATACAGCTCCAGCTCCTCCCCAACACCGCTCCAGCTCCTCCCCAACACCGCTCCAGCTCCTCCCCAACTCCGCTCCAGCTCCTCCCCAACTCCGCTCCAACTCCTCCCCAACTCCGCTCCAGCTCCTCCCCAACACCAACACCGCTCCAGCTCCTCCCCAACACCAACACCGCTCCAGCTCCTCCCCAACACCAACACCGCTCCAGCTCCTCCCCAACACCAACTCCGCTCCAGCTCCTCCCCAACTCCGCTCCAGCTCCTCCCCAACTCCGCTCCAGCTCCTCCCCAACTCCGCTCCAGCTCCTCCCCAACTCCGCTCCAGCTCCTCCCCAACTCCGCTCCAGCTCCTCCCCAACTCCGCTCCAGCTCCTCCCCAACTCCGCTCCAGCTCCTCCCCAACTCCGCTCCAGCTCCTCCCCAATACAGCTCCAGCTCCTCCCCAACTCCGCTCCAGCTCCTCCCCAATACAGCTCCAGCTCCTCACCAACACCGCTCGAGCTCCTCCCCAACACCGCTCCAACTCCTCCCCAACTGCGCTCCAGCTCCTCCCCAACTCCGCTCCAACTCCTCCCCAACTCCGCTCCAACTCCTCCCCAACTCCGCTCCAGCTCCTCCCCAATACAGCTCCAGCTCCTCCCCAATACAGCTCCAGCTCCTCCCCAACACCGCTCCAACTCCTCCCCAACTCCACTCCAGCTCCTCCCCAACTCCACTCCAGCTCCTCCCCAATACAGCTCCAGCTCCTCCCCAATACAGCTCCAGCTCCTCCCCAACACCGCTCCAACTCCTCCCCAACTCCAATACAGCTCCAGCTCCTCCCCAACACCGCTCCAACTCCTCCCCAACACCGCTCCAACTCCTCCCCAACACCGCTCCAGCTCCTCCCCAATACAGCTCCAGCTCCTCCCCAACACCGCTCCAGCTCCTCCCCAACACCGCTCCAGCTCCTCCCCAACTCCGCTCCAGCTCCTCCCCAACACCGCTCCAGCTCCTCCCCAACACCGCTCCAGCTCCTCCCCAACACCAACACCGCTCCAGCTCCTCCCCAACACCAACACCGCTCCAGCTCCTCCCCAACACCAACACCGCTCCAGCTCCTCCCCAACTCCGCTCCAGCTCCTCCCCAACTCCGCTCCAGCTCCTCCCCAACTCCGCTCCAGCTCCTCCCCAACTCCGCTCCAGCTCCTCCCCAACTCCGCTCCAGCTCCTCCCCAACTCCGCTCCAGCTCCTCCCCAACTCCGCTCCAGCTCCTCCCCAACTCCGCTCCAGCTCCTCCCCAACTCCGCTCCAGCTCCTCCCCAACTCCGCTCCAGCTCCTCCCCAACACCGCTCCAGCTCCTCCCCAACACCGCTCCAGCTCCTCCCCAACACCGCTCCAGCTCCTCCCCAACTCCGCTTCAGCTCCTCCCCAACTCCGCTCCAGCTCCTCCCCAACTCCGCTCCAGCTCCTCCCCAATACAGCTCCAGCTCCTCCCCAATACAGCTCCAGCTCCTCCCCAATACAGCTCCAGCTCCTCCCCAATACAGCTCCAGCTCCTCCCCAACTCCGCTCCAGCTCCTCCCCAACTCCGCTCCAGCTCCTCCCCAACTCCGCTCCAGCTCCTCCCCAACTCCGCTCCAGCTCCTCCCCAACACCGCTTCAGCTCCTCCCCAACTCCGCTCCAGCTCCTCCCCAACTCCGCTCCAGCTCCTCCCCAACACCGCTTCAGCTCCTCCCCAATACAGCTCCAGCTCCTCCCCAACTCCGCTTCAGCTCCTCCCCAACACCGCTCCTCCCCAACTCCGCTCCAGCTCCTCCCCAACTCCGCTCCAGCTCCTCCCCAACTCCGCTCCAGCTCCTCCCCAATACAGCTCCAGCTCCTCCCCAATACAGCTCCAGCTCCTCCCCAACTCCGCTCCAACTCTCCTCCCCAACTCCGCTCCAGCTCCTCCCCAACTCCGCTCCAGCTCCTCCCCAACTCCGCTCCAACTCCTCCCCAACACCAACACCGCTCAAGCTCCTCCCCAACACCGCTCCAACTCCTCCCCAACTGCGCTCCAGCTCCTCCCCAACTCCGCTCCAACTCCTCCCCAACTCCACTCCAGCTCCTCCCCGACACCGCTCCAGCTCCTCCCCGACACCGCTCCAGCTCCTCCCCGACACCGCTCCAGCTCCTCCCCGACACCGCTCCAGCTCCTCCCCAACTCCACTCCAACTCCTCCCCAACTCCACTCCAACTCCTCCCCAACTCCACTCCAGCTCCTCCCCAACACCGCTCCAGCTCCTCCCCAACACCGCTCCAACTCCTCCCCGACACCGCTCCAGCTCCTCCCCAACTCCACTCCAACTCCTCCCCAACACCAACACCGCTCAAGCTCCTCCCCAACACCGCTCCAACTCCTCCCCAACTCCGCTCCAGCTCCTCCCCAACTCCGCTCCAACTCCTCCCCAACTCCGCTCCAGCTCCTCCCCAATACAGCTCCAGCTCCTCCCCAACACCGCTCCAGCTCCTCCCCGACACCGCTCCAGCTCCTCCCCGACACCGCTCCAGCTCCTCCCCGACACCGCTCCAGCTCCTCCCCAACTCCACTCCAACTCCTCCCCAACTCCACTCCAACTCCTCCCCAACTCCACTCCAGCTCCTCCCCGACACCGCTCCAACTCCTCCCCGACACCGCTCCAGCTCCTCCCCGACACCGCTCCAGCTCCTCCCCGACACCGCTCCAGCTCCTCCCCGACACCGCTCCAGCTCCTCCCCAACTCCGCTCCAACTCCTCCCCAACTCCGCTCCAGCTCCTCCCCAACTCCGCTCCAGCTCCTCCCCAATACAGCTCCAGCTCCTCCCCAACACCGCTCCAGCTCCTCCCCAATACAGCTCCAGCTCCTCACCAACACCGCTCGAGCTCCTCCCCAACACCGCTCCAACTCCTCCCCAACTGCGCTCCAGCTCCTCCCCAACTCCGCTCCAACTCCTCCCCAAGTCCGCTCCAACTCCTCCCCAACTCCGCTCCAGCTCCTCCCCAATACAGCTCCAGCTCCTCCCCAATACAGCTCCAGCTCCTCCCCAACACCGCTCCAACTCCTCCCCAACTCCACTCCAGCTCCTCCCCAATACAGCTCCAGCTCCTCCCCAACACCGCTCCAACTCCTCCCCAACACCGCTCCAACTCCTCCCCAACTCCACTCCAGCTCCTCCCCAATACAGCTCCAGCTCCTCCCCAACACCGCTCCAGCTCCTCCCCAACACCGCTCCAGCTCCTCCCCAACTGCGCTCCAGCTCCTCCCCAACTCCGCTCCAACTCCTCCCCAACTCCGCTCCAGCTCCTCCCCAACACCAACACCGCTCCAGCTCCTCCCCAACACCAACACCGCTCCAGCTCCTCCCCAACACCAACACCGCTCCAGCTCCTCCCCAACACCAACTCCGCTCCAGCTCCTCCCCAACTCCGCTCCAGCTCCTCCCCAACTCCGCTCCAGCTCCTCCCCAACTCCGCTCCAGCTCCTCCCCAACTCCGCTCCAGCTCCTCCCCAACTCCGCTCCAGCTCCTCCCCAACTCCGCTCCAGCTCCTCCCCAACTCCGCTCCAGCTCCTCCCCAACTCCGCTCCAGCTCCTCCCCAATACAGCTCCAGCTCCTCCCCAACACCGCTCCAGCTCCTCCCCAATACAGCTCCAGCTCCTCACCAACACCGCTCGAGCTCCTCCCCAACACCGCTCCAACTCCTCCCCAACTGCGCTCCAGCTCCTCCCCAACTCCGCTCCAACTCCTCCCCAACTCCGCTCCAACTCCTCCCCAACTCCGCTCCAGCTCCTCCCCAATACAGCTCCAGCTCCTCCCCAATACAGCTCCAGCTCCTCCCCAACACCGCTCCAACTCCTCCCCAACTCCACTCCAGCTCCTCCCCAACTCCACTCCAGCTCCTCCCCAATACAGCTCCAGCTCCTCCCCAATACAGCTCCAGCTCCTCCCCAACACCGCTCCAACTCCTCCCCAACTCCAATACAGCTCCAGCTCCTCCCCAACACCGCTCCAACTCCTCCCCAACACCGCTCCAACTCCTCCCCAACACCGCTCCAGCTCCTCCCCAATACAGCTCCAGCTCCTCCCCAACACCGCTCCAGCTCCTCCCCAACACCGCTCCAGCTCCTCCCCAACTCCGCTCCAGCTCCTCCCCAACACCGCTCCAGCTCCTCCCCAACACCGCTCCAGCTCCTCCCCAACACCAACACCGCTCCAGCTCCTCCCCAACACCAACACCGCTCCAGCTCCTCCCCAACACCAACACCGCTCCAGCTCCTCCCCAACTCCGCTCCAGCTCCTCCCCAACTCCGCTCCAGCTCCTCCCCAACTCCGCTCCAGCTCCTCCCCAACTCCGCTCCAGCTCCTCCCCAACTCCGCTCCAGCTCCTCCCCAACTCCGCTCCAGCTCCTCCCCAACTCCGCTCCAGCTCCTCCCCAACTCCGCTCCAGCTCCTCCCCAACTCCGCTCCAGCTCCTCCCCAACTCCGCTCCAGCTCCTCCCCAACTCCGCTCCAGCTCCTCCCCAACTCCGCTCCAGCTCCTCCCCAACTCCGCTCCAGCTCCTCCCCAACTCCGCTCCAGCTCCTCCCCAACTCCGCTCCAACTCCTCCCCAACTCCGCTCCAGCTCCTCCCCAATACAGCTCCAGCTCCTCCCCAACACCGCTCCAGCTCCTCCCCAATACAGCTCCAGCTCCTCACCAACACCGCTCGAGCTCCTCCCCAACACCGCTCCAACTCCTCCCCAACTGCGCTCCAGCTCCTCCCCAACTCCGCTCCAACTCCTCCCCAACTCCGCTCCAACTCCTCCCCAACTCCGCTCCAGCTCCTCCCCAATACAGCTCCAGCTCCTCCCCAATACAGCTCCAGCTCCTCCCCAACACCGCTCCAACTCCTCCCCAACTCCACTCCAGCTCCTCCCCAATACAGCTCCAGCTCCTCCCCAACACCGCTCCAACTCCTCCCCAACACCGCTCCAACTCCTCCCCAACTCCACTCCAGCTCCTCCCCAATACAGCTCCAGCTCCTCCCCAACACCGCTCCAGCTCCTCCCCAACACCGCTCCAGCTCCTCCCCAACTGCGCTCCAGCTCCTCCCCAACTCCGCTCCAGCTCCTCCCCAACTCCGCTCCAGCTCCTCCCCAACTCCGCTCCAGCTCCTCCCCAACTCCGCTCCAGCTCCTCCCCAACTCCGCTCCAGCTCCTCCCCAACTGCGCTCCAGCTCCTCCCCAACACCGCTCCAGCTCCTCCCCAACACCGCTCCAGCTCCTCCCCAACACCAACACCGCTCCAGCTCCTCCCCAACACCAACACCGCTCCAGCTCCTCCCCAACACCAACTCCGCTCCAGCTCCTCCCCAACTCCGCTCCAGCTCCTCCCCAACTCCGCTCCAGCTCCTCCCCAACTCCGCTCCAGCTCCTCCCCAACTCCGCTCCAGCTCCTCCCCAACTCCGCTCCAGCTCCTCCCCAACTCCGCTCCAGCTCCTCCCCAACTCCGCTCCAGCTCCTCCCCAACTCCGCTCCAGCTCCTCCCCAACTCCGCTCCAGCTCCTCCCCAACTCCGCTCCAGCTCCTCCCCAACACCGCTCCAGCTCCTCCCCGACACCGCTCCAGCTCCTCCCCGACACCGCTCCAGCTCCTCCCCAACTCCACTCCAACTCCTCCCCAACTCCACTCCAACTCCTCCCCAACTCCACTCCAGCTCCTCCCCAACACCGCTCCAGCTCCTCCCCAACACCGCTCCAACTCCTCCCCGACACCGCTCCAGCTCCTCCCCAACTCCACTCCAACTCCTCCCCAACACCAACACCGCTCAAGCTCCTCCCCAACACCGCTCCAACTCCTCCCCAACTGCGCTCCAGCTCCTCCCCAACTCCGCTCCAACTCCTCCCCAACTCCGCTCCAGCTCCTCCCCAATACAGCTCCAGCTCCTCCCCGACACCGCTCCAGCTCCTCCCCGACACCGCTCCAGCTCCTCCCCGACACCGCTCCAGCTCCTCCCCGACACCGCTCCAGCTCCTCCCCAACTCCGCTCCAACTCCTCCCCAACTCCGCTCCAACTCCTCCCCAACTCCGCTCCAACTCCTCCCCAACTCCGCTCCAGCTCCTCCCCAATACAGCTCCAGCTCCTCCCCAACACCGCTCCAGCTCCTCCCCAATACAGCTCCAGCTCCTCACCAACACCGCTCGAGCTCCTCCACAACACCGCTCCAACTCCTCCCCAACTGCGCTCCAGCTCCTCCCCAACTCCGCTCCAACTCCTCCCCAAGTCCGCTCCAACTCCTCCCCAACTCCGCTCCAGCTCCTCCCCAATACAGCTCCAGCTCCTCCCCAATACAGCTCCAGCTCCTCCCCAACACCGCTCCAACTCCTCCCCAACTCCACTCCAGCTCCTCCCCAATACAGCTCCAGCTCCTCCCCAACACCGCTCCAGCTCCTCCCCAACACCGCTCCAGCTCCTCCCCAACTGCGCTCCAACTCCTCCCCAACTCCGCTCCAACTCCTCCCCAACTCCGCTCCAACTCCTCCCCAACTCCGCTCCAACTCCTCCCCAACTCCTCCCCAACTCCGCTCCAGCTCCTCCCCAACTCCGCTCCAGCTCCTCCCCAATACAGCTCCAGCTCCTCCCCGCTCCAGCTCCTCCCCGACTCCGCTCCAGCTCCTCCCCGACTCCGCTCCAGCTCCTCCCCGACTCCGCTCCAGCTCCTCCCCGACTCCGCTCCAGCTCCTCCCCGACTCCGCTCCAGCTCCTCCCCGACTCCGCTCCAGCTCCTCCCCGACTCCGCTCCAGCTCCTCCCCGACTCCGCTCCAGCTCCTCCCCGACTCCGCTCCAGCTCCTCCCCGACTCCGCTCCAGCTCCTCCCCGACTCCGCTCCAGCTCCTCCCCGACACCGCTCCAACTCCTCCCCGACAACGCTCCAGCTCCTCCCCGACAACGCTCCAGCTCCTCCCCGACACCGCTCCAGCTCCTCCCCGACACCGCTCCAGCTCCTCCCCGACTCCACTCCAACTCCTCCCCAACACCAACACCGCTCAAGCTCCTCCCCAACACCGCTCCAACTCCTCCCCAACTGCGCTCCAGCTCCTCCCCAACTCCGCTCCAACTCCTCCCCAACTCCGCTCCAGCTCCTCCCCAATACAGCTCCAGCTCCTCCCCAACACCGCTCCAACTCCTCCCCAATACAGCTCCAGCTCCTCCCCAATACAGCTCCAGCTCCTCCCCGACACCGCTCCAGCTCCTCCCCGACACCGCTCCAGCTCCTCCCCGACACCGCTCCAGCTCCTCCCCAACTCCGCTCCAACTCCTCCCCAACTCCGCTCCAACTCCTCCCCAACTCCACTCCAGCTCCTCCCCGACACCGCTCCAACTCCTCCCCGACACCGCTCCAGCTCCTCCCCGACACCGCTCCAGCTCCTCCCCGACACCGCTCCAGCTCCTCCCCAATACAGCTCCAGCTCCTCCCCAACACCGCTCCAGCTCCTCCCCAATACAGCTCCAGCTCCTCACCAACACCGCTCGAGCTCCTCCCCAACACCGCTCCAACTCCTCCCCAACTGCGCTCCAACTCCTCCCCAACTCCGCTCCAGCTCCTCCCCAATACAGCTCCAGCTCCTCCCCAATACAGCTCCAGCTCCTCCCCAACACCGCTCCAACTCCTCCCCAACTCCACTCCAGCTCCTCCCCAACTCCACTCCAGCTCCTCCCCAATACAGCTCCAGCTCCTCCCCAACACCGCTCCAACTCCTCCCCAACACCGCTCCAACTCCTCCCCAACTCCACTCCAGCTCCTCCCCAATACAGCTCCAGCTCCTCCCCAACACCGCTCCAGCTCCTCCCCAACACCGCTCCAGCTCCTCCCCAACTGCGCTCCAGCTCCTCCCCAACTCCGCTCCAACTCCTCCCCAACTCCGCTCCAACTCCTCCCCAACTCCGCTCCAACTCCTCCCCGACAACGCTCCAGCTCCTCCCCGACACCGCTCCAGCTCCTCCCCAATACAGCTCCAGCTCCTCCCCAATACAGCTCCAGCTCCTCCCCGACTCCGCTCCAGCTCCTCCCCGACTCCGCTCCAGCTCCTCCCCGACAACGCTCCAACTCCTCCCCGACAACGCTCCAGCTCCTCCCCGACAACGCTCCAGCTCCTCCCCGACACCGCTCCAGCTCCTCCCCGACACCGCTCCAGCTCCTCCCCAACTCCACTCCAACTCCTCCCCAACACCGCTCCAACTCCTCCCCAACTGCGCTCCAGCTCCTCCCCAACTCCGCTCCAACTCCTCCCCAACTCCGCTCCAGCTCCTCCCCAATACAGCTCCAGCTCCTCCCCAACACCGCTCCAACTCCTCCCCAATACAGCTCCAGCTCCTCCCCAATACAGCTCCAGCTCCTCCCCGACACCGCTCCAGCTCCTCCCCGACACCGCTCCAGCTCCTCCCCGACACCGCTCCAGCTCCTCCCCAACTCCGCTCCAACTCCTCCCCAACTCCGCTCCAACTCCTCCCCGACTCCACTCCAGCTCCTCCCCGACACCGCTCCAACTCCTCCCCGACACCGCTCCAGCTCCTCCCCGACACCGCTCCAGCTCCTCCCCGACACCGCTCCAGCTCCTCCCCAATACAGCTCCAGCTCCTCCCCAACACCGCTCCAGCTCCTCCCCAATACAGCTCCAGCTCCTCACCAACACCGCTCGAGCTCCTCCCCAACACCGCTCCAACTCCTCCCCAACTGCGCTCCAGCTCCTCCCCAACTCCGCTCCAACTCCTCCCCAACTCCGCTCCAGCTCCTCCCCAATACAGCTCCAGCTCCTCCCCAATACAGCTCCAGCTCCTCCCCAACACCGCTCCAACTCCTCCCCAACTCCACTCCAGCTCCTCCCCAATACAGCTCCTCCCCAATACAGCTCCAGCTCCTCCCCAACACCGCTCCAACTCCTCCCCAACACCGCTCCAACTCCTCCCCAACTCCACTCCAGCTCCTCCCCAATACAGCTCCAGCTCCTCCCCAACACCGCTCCAGCTCCTCCCCAACACCGCTCCAGCTCCTCCCCAACTGCGCTCCAGCTCCTCCCCAACTGCGCTCCAACTCCTCCCCAACTCCGCTCCAACTCCTCCCCGACAACGCTCCAGCTCCTCCCCGACAACGCTCCAGCTCCTCCCCGACACCGCTCCAGCTCCTCCCCAATACAGCTCCAGCTCCTCCCCAATACAGCTCCAGCTCCTCCCCGACTCCGCTCCAGCTCCTCCCCGACTCCGCTCCAGCTCCTCCCCAACACCGCTCCAACTCCACCAAAGCCCAGGGGGAGGGTAAAATGCATTGTGTAAAGAGCAAATCCTGGAGGAACAGGTGAGAGACTTCTAAAAATACATTTTGTTCAATTTTAAGATTGACAGTTGTGTGGCCTGATATTTGAATTAATAGAAGACTTTGGGGAGGAGCTGGGCCCCTTTAATGTCCTTAGCACCCGTGGTTGGCTAAGGCAGCCGGGAGCAAAAATATGTTGTTCTCCCAGCCTTTGGATAGGGAGGGGAAGTGACAAATGTATCCTCCTGTCTGTGTTACTGGGACAAGGGGTGAGGGGAAATTTACTTATTGGAGACACAAATGTTAACAGAAGCGGACAGAGGTTCCAAACCTGCCCCGCCCCAGCCAAAACCTGCCCCGCCCCAGCCAAAACCTGCCCCGCCCCAGCCAACACATGCCCCGCCCCAGCCAACACATGCCCCGCCCCAGCCAACACATGCCCCGCCCCAGCAAAAACATGCCCCAGCAAAAACATGCCCCGCCCCAACCAACACATGCCCCGCCCCAACCAACACATGCCCCGCCCCAGCCAAAACATGCCCCGCCCCAGCCAAAACCCGCCCCGCCCCAGCCAAAACATGCCCCGCCCCAGCCAAAACCTGCCCCGCCCCAGCCAACACATGCCCCGCCCCAGCCAACACATGCCCCGCCCCAGCCAACACATGCCCCGCCCCAGCCAAAACATGCCCCGCCCCAGCCAAAACATGCCCCGCCCCAGCCAACACATGCCCCGCCCCAGCAAAAACCTGCCCAGCCCCAGCCAAAACATGCCCCGCCCCAGCCAAAACCTGCCCCGCCCCAGCCAACACATGCCCCGCCCCAGCCAACACATGCCCCGCCCCAGCCAACACATGCCCCGCCCCAGCCAACACATGCCCCGCCCCAGCCAACACCTGCCCCGCCCCAGCCAACACCTGCCCCGCCCCAGCCAAAACCTGCCCCGCCCCAGCCAAAACCTGCCCCGCCCCAGCCAAAACCTGCCCCGCCCCAGCCAAAACATCCTATAAAACCTCGAAACCTATACAGCCCATCTCCGCTCCACCACCGCTCCAGCGAAACCGTCCCCACCCCGGCCAAACCTGTCTGGTGTTGTCTGCTTGTACGATTTCTGAATCAGATGATGGGATGGTATGGGGGTGGGGTTCAGTCTTTAATGTGGGCGTGTCTTACCGGTTACATCTGGATTGATGCTGAGCAGAAGAATGAGATTGGCCGGGATCAGATAGATCACCTGAGGAAAGCAGAAGACGTCATTCAGGGCGGAGCTTTTCTATACAGTTTTTACATTTTACTCTTCAGTGCGATTTCTCATTTGCATATCTATATATCTGCAGAGCCAAGTAAAACGGCGAATCTCCTTTCTCTCTATTCTATCCGAGTATTTCACCGTTTGACTGTTCAAATATACGTCCCGCCCCCTGCTGAATCCTGCACACAGACTTATCCTCTAGACCAGGGGTGCCCAACCAGTGGCCTGGGGGCCACATGTGGCACGTGGAGCCTTCTGATGTGGCCCGCGACCTCCTGCTCTGGGATGGAATAGAATAGCGTTATTAAAGGTCAGTTTATTACTAAAATCACATATCTGGGAATCTCTGTTCTGCAGGGTTTCTGGGCCGCTTTATAACCGACCCGCATGTGACATCCCACAGAGGGCGCGACATCCCCCACAGAGGGCGCGACATCCCCCACAGAGGGCGCGACATCCCCCACAGAGGGCACAAGACATCCCCCACAGAGGGCACAAGACATCCCCCACAGAGGGCGCAAGACATCCCCCACAGAGGGCGCAAGACATCCCCCACAGAGGGCGCAAGACATCCCCCACAGAGGGCACAAGACATCCCCCACAGAGGGCGCGACATCCCCCACAGAGGGCGCAAGACATCCCCCACAGAGGGCGCAAGACATCCCCCACAGAGGGCGCAAGACATCCCCCACAGAGGGCGCAAGACATCCCCCACAGAGGGCGCAAGACATCCCCCACAGAGGGCGCAAGACATCCCCCACAGGGGGCGCAAGACATCCCCCACAGAGGGCGCAAGACATCCCCCACAGAGGGCGCAAGACATCCCCCACAGAGGGCGCAAGACATCCCCCACAGAGGGCGCAAGACATCCCCCACAGAGGGCGCAAGACATCCCCCACAGAGGGCGCAAGACATCCCCCACAGGGGGCGCAAGACATCCCCCACAGGGGGCGCAAGACATCCCCCACAGAGGGCGCAAGACATCCCCCACAGAGGGCGCAAGACATCCCCCACAGGGGGCGCAAGACATCCCCCACAGAGGGCGCAAGACATCCCCCACAGAGGGCGCAAGACATCCCCCACAGAGGGCGCAAGACATCCCCCACAGAGGGCGCAAGACATCTCCCACAGAGGGCGCAAGACATCTCCCACAGAGGGCGCAAGACATCCCCCACAGGGGGCGCAAGACATCCCCCACAGAGGGCGCAAGACATCCCCCACAGAGGGCGCAAGACATCCCCCACAGAGGGCGCAAGACATCCCCCACAGGGGGCGCAAGACATCCCCCACAGAGGGCGCAAGACATCCCCCACAGAGGGCGCAAGACATCCCCCACAGGGGGCGCGACATCCCCCACAGAGGGCGCAAGACATCCCCCACAGAGGGCGCAAGACATCCCCCACAGAGGGCGCAAGACATCCCCCACAGAGGGCGCAAGACATCCCCCACAGGGGGCGCAAGACATCCCCCACAGAGGGCGCAAGACATCCCCCACAGAGGGCGCAAGACATCCCCCACAGAGGGCGCAAGACATCCCCCACAGAGGGCGCAAGACATCCCCCACAGAGGGCGCAAGACATCCCCCACAGAGGGCGCAAGACATCCCCCACAGAGGGCGCAAGACATCCCCCACAGGGGGCGCAAGACATCCCCCACAGAGGGCGCAAGACATCCCCCACAGAGGGCGCAAGACATCCCCCACAGGGGGCGCAAGACATCCCCCACAGAGGGCGCAAGACATCCCCCACAGAGGGCGCAAGACATCCCCCACAGAGGGCGCAAGACATCCCCCACAGAGGGCGCAAGACATCCCCCACAGAGGGCGCAAGACATCTCCCACAGAGGGCGCAAGACATCCCCCACAGGGGGCGCAAGACATCCCCCACAGAGGGCGCAAGACATCCCCCACAGAGGGCGCAAGACATCCCCCACAGGGGGCGCAAGACATCCCCCACAGGGGGCGCAAGACATCCCCCACAGAGGGCGCAAGACATCCCCCACAGAGGGCGCAAGACATCCCCCACAGAGGGCGCAAGACATCCCCCACAGAGGGCGCAAGACATCCCCCACAGAGGGCGCAAGACATCCCCCACAGAGGGCGCAAGACATCCCCCACAGAGGGCGCAAGACATCCCCCACAGAGGGCGCAAGACATCCCCCACAGAGGGCGCAAGACATCCCCCACAGAGGGCGCGACATCCCCCACAGAGGGCGCAAGACATCCCCCACAGAGGGCGCAAGACATCCCCCACAGAGGGCGCAAGACATCCCCCACAGAGGGCGCAAGACATCCCCCACAGAGGGCGCAAGACATCCCCCACAGAGGGCGCGACATCCCCCACAGAGGGCGCGACATCCCCCACAGAGGGCGCGACATCCCCCACAGAGGGCGCAAGACATCCCCCACAGAGGGCGCAAGACATCTCCCACAGAGGGCGCAAGACATCCCCCACAGGGGGCGCAAGACATCCCCCACAGAGGGCACAAGACATCCCCCACAGAGGGCGCAAGACATCCCCCACAGAGGGCGCAAGACATCCCCCACAGAGGGCGCAAGACATCCCCCACAGAGGGCGCAAGACATCCCCCACAGGGGGCGCAAGACATCCCCCACAGAGGGCGCAAGACATCCCCCACAGAGGGCGCAAGACATCCCCCACAGGGGGCGCAAGACATCCCCCACAGAGGGCGCAAGACATCCCCCACAGAGGGCGCAAGACATCCCCCACAGAGGGCGCAAGACATCCCCCACAGAGGGCGCAAGACATCTCCCACAGAGGGCGCAAGACATCCCCCACAGGGGGCGCAAGACATCCCCCACAGAGGGCGCAAGACATCCCCCACAGAGGGCGCAAGACATCCCCCACAGGGGGCGCAAGACATCCCCCACAGAGGGCGCAAGACATCCCCCACAGGGGGCGCAAGACATCCCCCACAGGGGGCGCAAGACATCCCCCACAGAGGGCGCAAGACATCCCCCACAGAGGGCGCAAGACATCCCCCACAGAGGGCGCAAGACATCCCCCACAGAGGGCGCAAGACATCTCCCACAGAGGGCGCAAGACATCCCCCACAGAGGGCGCAAGACATCCCCCACAGAGGGCGCAAGACATCCCCCACAGAGGGCGCAAGACATCCCCCACAGAGGGCGCAAGACATCCCACAGAGGGCGCGACATCCCCCACAGAGGGCGCAAGACATCCCCCACAGAGGGCGCAAGACATCCCCCACAGAGGGCGCAAGACATCCCCCACAGAGGGCGCGACATCCCCCACAGAGGGCGCAAGACATCCCCCACAGAGGGCGCAAGACATCCCCCACAGAGGGCGCAAGACATCCCACAGAGGGCGCGACATCCCCCACAGAGGGCGCAAGACATCCCCCACAGAGGGCGCAAGACATCCCCCACAGGGGGCGCAAGACATCCCCCACAGAGGGCGCAAGACATCCCCCACAGAGGGCGCAAGACATCCCCCACAGAGGGCGCAAGACATCCCCCACAGAGGGCGCAAGACATCCCCCACAGAGGGCGCGACAACCCCCAGAGTGACATTTCCAGTGTGAAATCTCGAACGCTCTCACACCGGGGCGGTGCGTTTGCCAGACGTTGGAAGTCCTACAAGCAGCATCTTTGGGACGGTCTGGGAGGAGTTTATAAAGCTCACCCAGAAGGCCCCGCCCATTGAAATGAATGAGCAGCACTGCTGAAGCGCCGCAACATGGGCGCGTTTAACCCTTTTGTCAGCCGCTAGCGGGGTCTAAAAGTGTCCCGATGTCAGCCGAAAAGTAGCAGCACTTTACCGCTAATGCAGCCGCGGCCACAGTGTGAGAGGGTCCAACAGACAGCTGCACTGTGCTATACATTACATTCCACAGACCGCTGCACTGTGCTATACATTACACCCCACAGACCGCTGCACTGTGCTATACATTACATTCCACAGACCGCTGCACTGTGCTATACATTACACCCCACAGACTGTGTACACTGTGCTATACATTACACCCCACAGACCGCTGCACTGTGCTATACATTACACCCCACAGACTGTGTACACTGTGCTATACATTACATCCCACAGACCGCTGCACTGTGCTATACATTACACCCCACAGACTGTGTACACTGTGCTATACATTACACCCCACAGACCGCTGCACTGTGCTATACATTACACCCCACAGACTGTGTACACTGTGCTATACATTACACCCCACAGACCGCTGCACTGTGCTATACATTACACCCCACAGACTGTGTACACTGTGCTATACATTACATCCCACAGACTGTGTACACTGTGATATACATTACACCCCACAGACCGCTGCACTGTGCTATACATTACATCCCACAGACCGCTGCACTGTGCTATACATTACATTCCACAGACCGCTGCACTGTGCTATACATTACACCCCACAGACTGTGTACACTGTGCTATACATTACACCCCACAGACCGCTGCACTGTGCTATACATTACACCCCACAGACTGTGTACACTGTGCTATACATTACATCCCACAGACTGTGTACACTGTGATATACATTACACCCCACAGACCGCTGCACTGTGCTATACATTACATCCCACAGACCGCTGCACTGTGCTATACATTACATTCCACAGACCGCTGCACTGTGCTATACATTACACCCCACAGACCGCTGCACTGTGCTATACATTACATCCCACAGACCGCTGCACTGTGCTATACATTACATTCCACAGACCGCTGCACTGTGCTATACATTACATTCCACAGACCGCTGCACTGTGCTATACATTACATCCCACAGACTGTGTACACTGTGCTATACATTACACCCCACAGACTGTGTACACTGTGCTATACATTACATCCCACAGACTGTGTACACTGTGCTATACATTACATTCCACAGACCGCTGCACTGTGCTATACATTACACCCCACAGACTGTGTACACTGTGCTATACATTACATCCCACAGACTGTGTACACTGTGCTATACATTACACCCCACAGACCGCTGCACTGTGCTATACATTACATCCCACAGACCGCTGCACTGTGCTATACATTACATCCCACAGACCGCTGCACTGTGCTATACATTACATTCCACAGACCGCTGCACTGTGCTATACATTACATTCCACAGACCGCTGCACTGTGCTATACATTACATCCCACAGACCGCTGCACTGTGCTATACATTACATTCCACAGACCGCTGCACTGTGCTATACATTACATTCCACAGACCGCTGCACTGTGCTATACATTACATCCCACAGACTGTGTACACTGTGCTATACATTACACCCCACAGACTGTGTACACTGTGCTATACATTACATCCCACAGACTGTGTACACTGTGCTATACATTACATCCCACAGACTGTGTACACTGTGCTATACATTACATTCCACAGACCGCTGCACTGTGATATACATTACATCCCACAGACCACTGTGCTATACATTACATTCCACAGACCGCTGCACTGTGCTATACATTACATCCCACAGACTGTGTACACTGTGCTATACATTACATCCCCCAGGCTGTGTACACTGTGCTATACATTACACCCCACAGACTGTGTACACTGTGCTATACATTACATCCCACAGACTGTGTACACTGTGCTATACATTACACCCCACAGACCGCTGCACTGTGCTATACATTACATCCCACAGACCGCTGCACTGTGCTATACATTACATTCCACAGACCGCTGCACTGTGCTATACATTACATTCCACAGACCGCTGCACTGTGCTATACATTACATCCCACAGACCGCTGCACTGTGCTATACATTACATTCCACAGACCGCTGCACTGTGCTATACATTACATCCCCCAGACTGTGTACACTGTGCTATACATTACACCCCACAGACTGTGTACACTGTGCTATACATTACACCCCACAGACTGTGTACACTGTGCTATACACTTACATCCCACAGACTGTGTACACTGTGCTATACATTACACCCCACAGACTGTGTACACTGTGCTATACATTACATCCCCCAGACTGTGTACACTGTGCTATACATTACACCCCCCAGACTGTGTACACTGTGCTATACATTACACCCCACAGACTGTGTACACTGTGCTATACACTTACATCCCACAGACTGTGTACACTGTGCTATACATTACATCCCACAGACTGTGTACACTGTGCTATACATTACATCCCACAGACTGTGTACACTGTGCTATACACTTACATCCCACAGACTGTGTACACTGTGCTATACATTACATCCCACAGACTGTGTACACTGTGCTATACATTACACCCCACAGACTGTGTACACTGTGCTATACATTACATTCCACAGACTGTGTACACTGTGCTATACATTACATCCCCCAGACTGTGTACACTGTGCTATACATTACATCCCACAGACCGCTGCACTGTGCTATACATTACATTCCACAGACTGTGTACACTGTGCTATACACTTACAATCCATAGGCCGGCGTCGGGGTCGTTGATCTGCAGGAGGAGACACAAGGCGTTGGCTGTTATATAAACAATACAGAGAGAAATCACATCACAGTTTCTACAACGTGATTGGAGCCCACCTGGGGGAATTCACGTGATTGGAGCCCACCTGGGGGAATTCAGGTGATTGGAGCCCACCTGGGGGAATTCACGTGATTGGAGCCCACCTGGGGGAATTCACGTGATTGGAGCCCACCTGGGGGAATTCAACTGATTGGAGCCCACCTGGGGGAATTCACGTGATTGGAGCCCACCTGGGGGAATTCACGTGATTGGAGCCCACCTGGGGGAATTCACCTGATTGGAGCCCACCTGGGGGAATTCACGTGATTGGAGCCCACCTGGGGGAATTCACCTGATTGGAGCCCACCTGGGGGAATTCACGTGATTGGAGCCCACCTGGGGGAATTCACGTGATTGGAGCCCACCTGGGGGAATTCACGTGATTGGAGCCCACCTGGGGGAATTCACGTGATTGGAGCCCACCTGGGGGAATTCAGCTGATTGGAGCCCACCTGGGGGAATTCACGTGATTGGAGCCCACCTGGGGGAATTCAGCTGATTGGAGCCCACCTGAGGGAATTCACGTGATTGGAGCCCACCTGAGGGAATTCACGTGATTGGAGCCCACCTGGGGGAATTCAGCTGATTGGAGCCCACCTGGGGGAATTCACGTGATTGGAGCCCACCTGGGGGAATTCACCTGATTGGAGCCCACCTGGGGGAATTCACGTGATTGGAGCCCACCTGGGGGAATTCAGGTGATTGGAGCCCACCTGGGGGAATTCACGTGATTGGAGCCCACCTGGGGGAATTCACGTGATTGGAGCCCACCTGGGGGAATTCACGTGATTGGAGCCCACCTGGGGGAATTCACGTGATTGGAGCCCACCTGGGGGAATTCACGTGATTGGAGCCCACCTGGGGGAATTCACCTGATTGGAGCCCACCTGGGGGAATTCACGTGATTGGAGCCCACCTGGGGGAATTCACGTGATTGGAGCCCACCTGGGGGAATTCACGTGATTGGAGCCCACCTGGGGGAATTCACGTGATTGGAGCCCACCTGGGGGAATTCACGTGATTGGAGCCCACCTGGGGGAATTCACGCGATTGGAGCCCACCTGGGGGAATTCACGCGATTGGAGCCCACCTGGGGGAATTCACGTGATTGGAGCCCACCTGGGGGAATTCACGTGATTGGAGCCCACCTGGGGGAATTCACGTGATTGGAGCCCACCTGGGGGAATTCACGTGATTGGAGCCCACCTGGGGGAATTCAGATGATTGGAGCCCACCTGGGGGAATTCACGTGATTGGAGCCCACCTGGGGGAATTCACGTGATTGGAGCCCACCTGGGGGAATTCAGGTGATTGGAGCCCACCTGGGGGAATTCACGTGATTGGAGCCCACCTGGGGGAATTCAGGTGATTGGAGCCCACCTGGGGGAATTCACGTGATTGGAGCCCACCTGGGGGAATTCACGTGATTGGAGCCCACCTGGGGGAATTCACGTGATTGGAGCCCACCTGGGGGAATTCACGTGATTGGACATGAATGGGAAGGGACACACCCCCCTCTAGGTAACAGTGCATGTCAGAGCACAAACCAAGCCATGAAGACCTCGGAGATCGCACAGATCGGGGGAAGGGTACAGTGGCCTCCATCATCTGGGCCCCCAGGCCTCCTCCTAGAGCGGGGCGCTCGGGGGAGGGGGGTGACAAGACCCCGATGGGCACTCTGAGCTCCAGTGTTTCTCTGTGGAGAGAGGAGAACCTTCTCTGCAGCTCTCCACCAATCAGACCTGTATGGGGGAGTGGCCAGACAGAAGCCCCTCCTCAGTAAAAGGCACCTGAAGGACTCTCAGATCATGAGAAACAAAATCCTCGGGTCTGAGGAAACAAAGATTGAACTCCTTGGCCTGAATGGCAAGTGTCATGTCTGGAGGAATCCAGGCTCCGCCCATCACCTGACCAATACCATCCCTACTGTGAAGCATGATGGTGGCAGCATCATGCTGTGGGGATGTTTTCCAGCGGCAGGAACTGGGAGACGAGTCAGGGTGGAGGGAATGATGAATGCAGCAATGTACAGAGACATCCGTGATGAAAACCTTCTCCAGAGCGCTACGGAGCTCAGACTGGGGGAAGGTTCATCTTCCAACGGGACAACGACCCGAAGCACACCGCCAAGATAACAGAGGAGGGGCTACGAGACAACTCTGAATGTCCTTGAGGGGCCCAGCCAGAGCCCAGACTTGCAGGGCACAGTACAGGGGGGGTCAGGAGGGCACATCACAGGGGGGGGGGTCAGGAGGGCACAGTACAGGAGGGCACATCACAGGGGGGGGGGTCAGGAGGGCACATCACAGGGGGGGGGTCAGGAGGGCACATCACAGGGGGGGGTCAGGAGGGCACATCACAGGGGGGGGTCAGGAGGGCACAGAACAGGGGGGGGGTCAGGAGGGCACATCACAGGGGGGGGGGGTCAGGAGGGCACAGTACAGGGGGGGGGGGTCAGGAAGGCACAGTACAGGGGGAGGTCAGGAAGGCACAGTACGGGGGAGGGTCAGGAAGGCACAGTACGGGGAGGTCACAATACGGGGGGGGGGGTCAGGAAGGCACAGTACGGGGGGGTCAGGAAGGCACAGTACGGGGGGGGTCAGCAGGGCACAGGGGGGGGGGGGTCAGGAGGGCACAGTATGGGGGAGGTCACAATACGGGGGGGTCAGGAAGGCACAGTACGGGGGGGGGGGTCAGGAAGGCACAGTACGGGGGGGGGTCAGCTCAGCAGGGCACAGGTGAAATCTCTTTTCCTCTTGATGTAAAGAGCGCCCCCTTGTCCTCAGTGATGAATAACTTAACACCAAGTTGACTATATGGACCCCTTATATATTTGTACATGGAGATCATATCCCCCCTTATTCTCTTCTCAGGAGACAATAAATTCAGTCCCTCTTTCCTCATAACTCTCTGACCCCCCTTCTCAATTTACAAGCAGCGGCCATAAAAGTAGCCAGGCGCTACATTGGGATACAAAGTTGCAGAATGGACTCACCTGGACATAAGCCGCCAAAGCAAAGAACAGCGAGATCAGAAGATTGCAAACCCTCCAGAGTCTCAGCTGGTTCTCCGCACACAGGATAGTCCCCCCTGCAGTCCCCTCCATGGTCCCCCCGGCAGTCCCCTCCATGGTCCCCCCGGCAGTCCCCTCCATGGTCCCCCCGGCAGTCCCCCCCATGGTCCCCCCGGCAGTCCCCTCCATGGTCCCCCCTGCAGTCCCCTCCATGGTCCCCCCGGCAGTCCCCTCCATGGTCCCCCCAGCAGTCCCCTCCATGGTCCCCCCGGCAGTCCCCCCTGCAGTCCCCTCCATGGTCCCCCCTGCGGTCCCCTCCATGGTCCCCCCTGCAGTCCCCTCCATGGTCCCCCCTGCGGTCCCCCTTGCAGTCCTCTCCATGGTCCCCCCGGCAGTCCCCTCCATGGTCCCCCCTGCGGTCCCCTCCATGGTCCCCCCGGCAGTCCCCCCTGCAGTCCCCTCCATGGTCCCCCCTGCGGTCCCCCCTGCGGTCCCCTCCATGGTCCCCCCGGCAGTCCCCTCCATGGTCCCCCCTGCGGTCCCCTCCATGGTCCCCTTTGCAGTCCCCTCCATGGTCCCCCCTGCGGTCCCCCTTGCAGTCCTCTCCATGGTCTCCTCTGCAGTCCCCCCGGCAGTCCCCTCCATGGTCCCCCCGGCAGTCCCCTCCATGGTCGCCCCTGCGGTCCCCTTTGCAGTCCCCTCCATGGTCCCCTTTGCAGTCCCCTCCATGGTCCCCTTTGCAGTCCCCCCTGCAGTCCCCTTTGCGGTCCCCTCCATGGTCCCCTTTGCGGTCCCCTCCATGGTCCCCCCTGCAGTCCCCTCCATGGTCCCCCCTGCAGTCCCCTCCATGGTCCCCCCGGCAGTCCCCTCCATGGTCCCCCCGGCGGTCCCCTCCATGGTCCAACCTGCGGTCCCCTCCATGGTCCAACCTGCGGTCCCCTTTGCGGTCCCCCCGTCAGTCCCCTCCATGGTCCCCCCGGCAGTCCCCCCTGCAGTCCCCTCCATGGTCCCCCCTGCGGTCCCCTCCATGGTCCCCCCTGCGGTCCCCTTTGCGGTCCCCTCCATGGTCCCCCCTGCGGTCCCCTCCATGGTCCCCCCTGCGGTCCCCTCCATAGTCCCCTTTGCGGTCCCCTCCATGGTCCCCTTTGCAGTCCCCTCCATGGTCCCCCCTGCGGTCCCCTCCATGGTCTCCTTTGCGGTCCCCTCCATGGTCCCCCCTGCGGTCCCCTCCATGGTCCCCTTTGCAGTCCCCTCCATGGTCCCCTTTGCAGTCCCCTCCATGGTCCCCAGTCCTGGCTATGCACAGGGGAGGAGGGAAGCAGCAGCCTGTATGCAGATTGAGTTCCTGCTTCTCATTCGCTGACAAACTTCCTGCCTATTGCAAAGCCCCACCCCCTGTTTCATGAGCCCTCCCATAACCCTTCCCACTACTCTGCAGTTTAACCCATTCATGACTTCTGCAGGATAAATACCAGAACTTTCTTTTTTTATATTTTTGTGTCGGGATAGAAGATGACATGATTTTGATCTGAAGCGATTGGAAAAGTCCGATCCACCGAGACGCTGCGGGCAAATGGATGATAGAAAAGTCTCAGAAAACTTGTTTATTTGGTGGGCGGAGCTTGAAGAATTGGATTATTAAGGAATCCTCGGCCATTGGTCGCTGCTGAAATTTCCGCTACCTGTGCCTCTAGTGTACTGAGCCCTACGCCTTATGCCGCGTACACACGCTCGTTTTTCGGCATGAAAAAAAATGACATTTTTAAATGATGGTGTGTGGGCTTCACATCGTTTTTTTCGGCTTCTGAAAAACGACAACATTTTTTTTTCGAACATGCTGCATTTTTTAATGTCGTTTTTTAAAATGTCATTGTTTGGGTTGTAAAAAATGGTCGTGTGTGGGCAAAAACGACGTTTTAAACCCGCGCATGCTCAGAAGCAAGTTATGAGACGGGAGCGCTCCTTCCGGTAAAACTAGCGTTCATAATGGAGATCGCACATTCATCACGCTGTAACAGACAGAAAAGCGCAAATCGTCTTTTACTAACACGGAATCAGCTAAAGCAGCCCAAAGGCGAATAGAACTTCCCCTTCAGAGTGCCGTCGTACGTGTTGTACGTCACCGCGCTTTGTTCATCGTTTTCCAAAAACAATGGTGTGTGGGCAACGTCGTTTTTAATAATGAAGTTGGAAAAACTTTGTTTTTTGGACATGCTGAAAAATGTTGTTTTTTTTTAATGCAGAAAAAGGACCGTGTGTACGCGGCATAAGTCTAGGCCTGCCTGCAAAAATTCAAGAAGTTGAGAGGATGATGGGAAATGCGGATTGAATTCATCCCACACCTTGCCTCATATAATGGCTTTCCTGCCCTGAGCAGGGTGGAGCTTCCTAAGGATTGGAGCCTCTCAGTGGCCAAATGTGAAGATCCGGGGGGTGTGACATCACAGTACAGATTTATTATTATGTTTGTATTATTGGAATCTTGTGTAGAGGCCGGATACTCAGGTACATTGTCGTGGGGAACCAAGGGTGTCTCGGCCAGTACGGTAGTAGGACTGTTATTACCTTCATAGTTTCTATCATAAGTCGCGCCAGAAATTTCGGGATAAGGCCGGGGAGGGAAGGCCGGGGAGGAAAGGCTGGGAGGGATAAGGCCGGGGAGGAAAGGCTGGGAGGGATAAGGCCGGGGAGGAAAGGCTGGGAGGGATAAGGCCGGGGAGGAAAGGCTGGGAGGGAAGGCCAGAGAGGGAAGGCCGGTGAGGGAAGGGCTGGGAGGGGGAAGGCCGGGAGGGAAGGCCAGAGAGGGAAGGGCTGGGAGGGGGAAGGCCGGGGAGGAAAGGCCGGGGAGGGATAAGGCCGGGAGGGATAAGGCCGGGAGGGAAGGCCAGAGAGGGAAGGCTGGGAGGGATAAGGCCGGGAGGGAAGGCCAGAGAGGGAAGGCCGGGGAGGAAAGGCCAGAGAGGGAAGGGCTGGGAGGGATAAGGCCGGGGAGGGAAGGCCGGGAGGGATAAGGCCGGGGAGGGAAGGCTGGGAGGGATAAGGCCGGGAGGGAAGGCCGGGGAGGAAAGGCCAGAGAGGAATGGGCTGGGAGGGATAAGGCCGGGAGGGATAAGGCCGGGAGGGGGAAGGCCGGGAGGGAAGGCCAGAGAGGGAAGGGCTGGGAGGGGGAAGGCCGGGGAGGAAAGGCCGGGGAGGGATAAGGCCGGGAGGGATAAGGCCGGGAGGGATAAGGCCGGGAGGGAAGGCCAGAGAGGGAAGGCTGGGAGGGATAAGGCCGGGAGGGAAGGCCAGAGAGGGAAGGCCGGGGAGAGAAGGCCGGGAGGGATAAGGCCGGGGAGGGAAGGCCGGGAGGGATAAGGCCGGGAGGGAAGGCCAGAGAGGGAAGGGCTGGGAGGGATAAGGCCGGGGAGGGAAGGCCAGGGAGGGAAGGCTGGGGGGGAAGGCCAGAGAGGGAAGGCCAAGACTGCGTGCCCAGGGGGCTGAGAGAAGATCTATCACCTCCGCCTGAGGGAGCCTCGGTATTGATCGCTGGGAGGTCCAGCTCGGGGAGACCCCACTGGTCTACAATCCAATTGAAAGAGACTGTTCGTTGGCCTCCATAGACCTGCGAGATAGACGGTCGGCTCTTGAGTTTAGACGACCGGGAAGATAGACCGCCCTGAGGTCTCTTAGAATCCTTTCTGTCCCTGTAGAATAATGGGTTCCACGTCCTTCAGTTGTGTGGCCCCCCCTTGTCAGTGGATGTAAGATACCGCAGCCTGTCTATTCCAAGCAGTCCTGGCTTCCCCGTAATCTCGAATTTTAGGGATGGTAACGCAAGGTAGGCGGCCCGGATTTCCGGGATGTTTGATACCAGGCCTGCGGAATCTTCCCTGCCCTGTAATCTGGTTGCCGTGCGCCCCCCAGCCTGCTGCACTGGCGTCTCTGGTAATTGTGATCCAGTTGATATGAACTAATGGATGCGATTTCTTCATCCACCAATGTAGATATCTGAGCATTCGACTTGTCAGGTGTATGGCTTGGGATTCCGTCTGTTCCACAATTCCAACTGAAAAGGCAATTTGCACATGATTTTGCGTCTCATTTTCTTGAATGAGCTGCCCTATGTGCGATAGTCGCATGTAAAGAAGCTCCTACTCCTTTTCAGGTTACAAGCTTCGCGCAATTTGTAAAGGTGCAGTTTGCCACGATTCGTGACCGAATCGCATCACATTTAGGTGCCATTAAGGGATAATGGCATCCAAACGCGCGTCGTACCTTGTGCATGCGTGATTGCCGCGCCATTCCAAATCACAAAGTGGAAATGAAGCCTCAACTTTTCATCAAGCATTGATGCTTCGCAATCACCTCCATTCACTTCTATTGTAACGCACCACAAGATCGCACCGCATGGCGTTTATGGTGCGTTTCAGGTGTGGTGGCAAACCATCTCAAGTGAAAAAAACACGTCTCAGAATGTCAAAACGCACGTGGGCTCACACCTCTGCGCTTCGAAATCGTGGGCAGAATCGCAGCAAATCTGCGTCTGATTCGAAACGCTGAGCTGTGAATGCAACCTAAAATGTGGTGCAAAGTAACCAATCAGCTTCCAGGTTTTATTGTCAAATCTTAACTGAACAAGCTGAAGTTAGAATCTGATTGGCTCCCATGTACAGCCCCTCCTTTGACTTTCATGGGACTGACAGGTGCCGAGGAGGAGCTGAGTGTCAGTGACGGGGGAGGGGCTCAGCGTCATGTGGCTGCTGGGAGTGCTGTGACTCCTCTTCCCTATAAGAAGATGCAGGAAGTGACTCTGCAGACTCCGAGTCTTCTGCTGTAATGTGACCTGACGTCAGCTGGCATGGCGGGTGAGACATTGTGCCGCCACGTTTAACCCTCTCCTTATGCAGTAAGAATGTGCGTCTCTTTGTCTCCGCAGGAAGTGTTTGTTGTGTTGCATTGTTGCTTGTCAGCAATCCTAAGTGTGAGATCGGTTGTCCACAGGGGCCGGAGTGGGGGCAACACTGAAGCACTCAGAATCTGGTGCAGCTGTGTATGGTAGCCAATCGCCTTCTCCAATTAGCCTACGTTCACATCTCTGCATGTTCAGGAATCGCAGTGAACACGCTCTGCAGAAATGGCATTCATTCTGAACGGGTGAGGGAACCGCAGGGAAATCGCATGGTCACAAAAGATTTCCCCGCGGCTGCGTTTTAGAAAAGGTGCATGCACTTTGTTATTTATTCAGAAACGCAGGTCGCATGAAATACAAGAGTTAAAGGGTTAAAGTGGAGTTTCAGCCGAGAAGGAAAAAGATTAAAAGTTAGCAGCTACAAATCCAGTACCGGTTCCTACATCACTTTACCGCCATTGTCGCAGAGACGTCATGCGATTTGCCGTGATTCGGAATGCCGAGATGTAAACGGAGCACAAGCCTGGGTTCAGATGTCGCATGTAATTCGCACCCGCATTGCTGTGCCCATCGCATGCGTTGTCTGTAAAACGCGAGTTCAGCCATTCAGTTTACATGGCTCAACTCGCATTGGATTCGCACATAAAGGTGCAGGAACCTTCTTTTTTTCCCCGCACTGGAATCGGGTCGCACGGGTGTTCAGCCCAATGTGATCTGATTCTTGTCCGAATTCACCGTTCGCACTGCTCTTTGTGAACCGCTGCGGGGGGCAATACAAACTTAATGACCCCGCAGATCGCACTGCTCTCTGTGAACCGCTGCGGGGGGCAATACAAAGTTAATGACCCCGCAGATCGGATCGCAGATCACACTGCTCTTTGTGGACCGCTGCGGGGGGCAATACAAAGTTAATGACCCCGCAGATCGCACTGCTCTTTGTGAACCGCTGCGGGGGGCAATACAAAGTTAATGACCCCGCAGATCGCACTGCTCTTTGTGAACCGCTGCGGGGGGCAATACAAAGTTAATGACCCTGCAGATCGCACTGCTCTTTGTGAACCGCTGCGGGGGGCAATACAAAGTTAATGACCCCGCAGATCGGATCGCAGATCACACTGCTCTTTGTGGACCGCTGCGGGGGGCAATACAAAGTTAATGACCCCGCAGATCGCACTGCTCTTTGTGAACCGCTGTGGGGGGCAATACAAAGTTAATGACCCCGCAGATCGCACTGCTCTTTGTGAACCGCTGCGGGGGGCAATACAAAGTTAATGACCCTGCAGATCGCACTGCTCTTTGTGAACCGCTGCGGGGGGCAATACAAAGTTAATGACCCCGCAGATCGGATCGCAGATCACACTGCTCTTTGTGGACCGCTGCGGGGGGCAATACAAAGTTAATGACCCCGCAGATCGCACTGCTCTTTGTGAACCGCTGCGGGGGGCAATACAAAGTTAATGACCCTGCAGATCGCACTGCTCTTTGTGAACCAGCTGCGGGGGCAATACAAAGTTAATGACCCCGCAGATCGGATCGCAGATCACACTGCTCTTTGTGGACCGCTGCGGGGGCAATACAAAGTTAATGACCCCGCAGATCGGATTGCAGATCACACTGCTCTTTGTGAACCGCTGCGGGGGGCAATACAAAGTTAATGACCCCGCAGATCGGATTGCAGATCACACTGCTCTTTGTGAACCGCTGCGGGGGGCAATACAAAGTTAATGACCCCGCAGATCGCACTGCTCTCTGTGAACCGCTGCGGGGGGCAATACAAAGTTAATGACCCCGCAGATCGGATTGCAGATCACACTTCTCTTTGTGAACCACTGCGGGGGCAATACAAAGTTAATGACCCCGCAGATCGCACTGCTCTTTGTGAACCGCTGCGGGGGGCAATACAAAGTTAATGACCCCGCAGATCGGATTGCAGATCACACTTCTCTTTGTGAACCACTGCGGGGGCAATACAAAGTTAATGACCCCGCAGATCGCACTGCTCTTTGTGAACCGCTGCGGGGGGCAATACAAAGTTAATGACCCCGCAGATCGGTTTGCAGATCGCACTGCTCTTTGTGAACCGCTGCGGGGGCAATACAAAGTTAATGACCCCGCAGATCGCACTGCTCTTTGTGAACCGCTGCGGGGGGCAATACAAAGTTAATGACCCCGCAGATCACACTGCTCTCTGTGAACCGCTGCGGGGGGGCAATACAAAGTTAATGACCCCGCAGATCGCACTGCTCTTTGTGAACTGCTGCGGGGGCAATACAAAGTTAATGACCCCGCAGATCACACTGCTCTTTGTGAACCGCTGCGGGGGGCAATACAAAGTTAATGACCCCGCAGATCGGTTTGCAGATCGCACTGCTCTTTGTGAACCGCTGCGGGGGGCAATACAAAGTTAATGACCCCGCAGATCGCACTGCTCTTTGTGAACCGCTGCGGGGGGCAATACAAAGTTAATGACCCCGCAGATCACACTGCTCTCTGTGAACCGCTGCGGGGGGCAATACAAAGTTAATGACCCCGCAGATCGCATTGCTCTTTGTGAACCGCTGCGGGGGCAATACAAAGTTAATGACCCCGCAGATCGGTTTGCAGATCGCACTGCTCTTTGTAAATCATAACCCAAGCTGGCCCAATGTAAATATTTTGTGTTTATCGGAAGTTGGGCTTTATTATTGGTTATCAAAGTTCTTGTTCAATGCCAGAAATTGAATGAATGTTTTGTCTTTAGGGGCAGAAAGGGTTAAATGACGGAATGGATGAAGCTCCGGGGCCGCTGTTCACCTTTGGGGTCATCGCTGACATCCAATACGCAGACAAGGACGACGGGTATAATTATGTGCAGACGAGGGTCCGGTATTACCGCAGCAGCTTGTCTTTACTACAAGACGCTACACGAGAATGGGCCTCGGAAAACGCCCCCCCGGCCTTCATCCTCCAGCTTGGTGACATCATCGATGGCTTTAATGTCCCTCTGGAGGCTTCGGAGTCGTCGCTGACAAAAGTTCTGGCAGAGTTTGAAAAGCTGAAGATCCCCGTCCACCATATTTGGGGGAATCACGAATTCTACAACTTCAGCAGGAAGCAGCTGATGGAATCAAAACTGAACAGCATGCAGCTGGGGGACCCCTGGGTCACATCTCCGGGGGGCCGCCATGACCCCCGGGTCACATCTCCGGGGGGCCGCCATGACCCCCGGGTCACATCTCCGGGGGGCCGCCATGACCCCCGGGTCACATCTCCGGGGGGCCGCCATGACCCCCGGGTCACATCTCCGGGGGGCCGCCATGACCCCCGGGTCACATCTCCGGGGGGCCGCCATGACCCCCGGGTCACATCTCCGGGGGGCCGCCATGACCCCCGGGTCACATCTCCGGGGGGCCGCCATGACCCCCGGGTCACATCTCCGGGGGGCCGCCATGACCCCCGGGTCACATCTCCAGGGGGCCGCCATGACCCCCGGGTCACATCTCCAGGGGGCCGCCATGACCCCTGGGTCACATCTCCGGGGGACCCCGAGTCATTCTACGCTTATCATTTCAGTCCTTTCCCCAAATTCCGGATCCTCCTGATTGACTCTTATGACTTCAGCGTCATCGGAAGAGATTCGTCAAGCCACAAGTATGTCAAGTCCTTAAAAGTTCTGAAGCAGAAGAATAAAAATGCAGATTTGAACAGCCCTACAGGTATAAAAAAGAACATAAAATCATTTATCTGAAATCTATCATTCTAAAAATGCAATGATGAGTCGCTACAAAGGAGAAGGAAATGATCATTTTCATCTGTAATGCTTTCATTGCTACATTTAACAATCTAGAACAGTGGCTCTCACCTGCCGGGCCTCAGCCTCCGTCCTCTTAGCCTACCAGCTAGCCGCAGATTCCCCGACTTCCCACAATGCTTTGCAGCTCCTACAGGGCCCCTCAACCTCTCATAGTGCACCCTAAGTCCCTACGGTGCCCACCAACCTCCCACAATGCCCTTTCAGCCCCCTGCAGTTCCCTCTTGATTTCCGCAGGACCTCCAGCCCCCATAGTGCCTCAGTGTCCCACAATGTCCCTTTAAAACCCCTAGCCACCCAGAGAGCAGTGTTGCTCATCTTCCTTTAACCACTTGCTTACTGGGCACATATACCCCCCTCCTGCCCAGGTGAAATTTCAGCTTCCGGCACTGCGTCGCTTTAACTAACAATTGTGCGGTCGTGCGACGTAGCTCCCAAACAAAATTGACGTCCTTTTTTCCCCACAAATAGAGCTTTCTTTTGGTGGTATTTGATCGCCTGTGTGTTTTTTATTTTTTTTTCCCCTCAGTTTAGGGCGATACGTATTCTTCTACATATTTTGGTAAAAAAAAAAAAAATCGCAGTAAGCGACTGGTTTGCGCAAACGTTATAGCACCTACAAAATAGGGGACAGAATTATTATTTTAAATTTTATTTTTATTTTTTACTAGAAATGGCGGCGATCTGCGATTTATATTGGGACTGCAACGTTATGGCGGACACATCGGACACTTTTGACACATTTTTGGCGCCATTCACATTTATACAGCGATCAGTGCTATAAATATGCACTAATTACAGTATAAATGTGACTGGCCTGGAAGGGGTTAAATGTATTCCCTGCATTGTGTTCTAACTGTAGGTGGGGGGGGGGGGGGTGACCGATCTTTGTCCCTATGTACAAGGGACACAGATCGGTCTCCTCTCCAGAGACAGCACCGCTGTCTCTGTGTAAAACGGCAATGAGAGATGATCTCATATGTTTACATATGAGATCATCTCTCATTGGCCGCACAGATCGCATCGCAAACGGCCACTCTGATTGGCCGTTCGCGGCGATCTGTAATTGGCTGTGTCCAAGGGACACGGCCAACACAGAGTTTCCCCGCTGCGCGGTCTGGAGTGCGCGCGGGGAACGCGCAAAGTGGCGGACGTCAATTGACGTCCACTTGGATTTTGGGATCCGCGCTGTAGCCGTCATTTGACTATAGCGCGGATCCCAAGCAGTTAAAGATCGCTTCTCGGCCTTTTGGCTAAGATCAAGTGTAGTATCTGTTCTTATCAGTTGCCAATAGGTGGCGCTAAGCTGACTGTCCCCGGTACCCTGTGGCAGGGGGAAAGGGATGGCAGTCGGCGGACGCTAAGCCTGTTGGTGTGGAGGTGGAATCCTTCTGATCGGGACAGAGAGGCATGAGGTCGAAGCCAAGAGGCCGGGTCCCTGGCCGTTGGCCTGGATTTGGTGGTATCTGCCCCAGTCAGTTGTTCTGGAGGGAACCCTTGCTTCTCGGGAAGGAGCGGGTAGTACTTCCAGAATGTGATTAGGTGGGAGAGATAGGGGTTGTGGGTAGAGCCTGCTTAGGTGGGTTCTCCCCGACCTCTTCTCCCACCTTCCTGGCTGGGAAGGGTGCTGCCGGTCCGGACCGGGGGCTAGGGACCGTTGAAAAGCCCGTGGAGATTGTGCCCCTGGAGTGGCAGTCCAGGGGTGCCATACATTGCACGAGTGTTTGAGGGGCACTCATCGTGTGGCACCTTCAGGTCACTGATCTCCACAACACACTTTTCACACCTGCCTCTAGGGCCGGGCCTTTTGGCTAGGACCAGGGGAATTTTTGTTTCCTGGCCGGAGGGCTGGCCAATGTATTGCACATTGGTCACTTTCCTCACTTTCCCATCTTCCCTTTCCCCACTTTCCTTTTTTATTTTACCCCGTGTTTGTTTTGTCACTTTTTTTGTTTGGTGCTTGGCACTTTATGTGTGGCGAGTAGGGTGCCGGTCCTCGGGCCGGTCTCTGAAAGTCTTGGGAGTTGGTGGACTCGGCCTTCTGGTTAGGTTCACCGGCTCTCATGGGGTCTCCCTTCGGGGGGAGAGCCTCACCGAGGAGGGTTCTGTTTCGGCAGTCCCTCCGAGGATGTTGGGTCCTTGTGGCTTCGGCTGCTTGGACCAAGATGGGTCCATATGGCTTCGGCTGTATGGACCACAGTTACTCTAGTCCCTGTCAGGAGCCTAACGCCCCGGGGGATCAGAGACGGGTCCTTTTCGGAGGACCACTGACGTTTGCACCCGTCGCAGTTTTTTGTGATGTCACTCTTTATGTGTGTGCACATTTTTCCTGCACCGGGTGGAGTTTTTGGGTTGTGTTTTGCACGCCACAGGCTTTTCAACAGAAAAAAAAAAGTGGGTCCCAAGCGGTTAACAAAGTAATTAGTTACCGTTACAAATTACTTGTCCGAAAAAGTAATTGAGTTAGTGACTCAGTTACTTCATAGGCAAAGTAACTGAGATTTATTTTTTATTCTACAATGCAATTATGTTCTATAACATCTTTAATATCAGAGATGTTTATATTAACTGATTGAAGAATAAAAACACTATATACAGTATTTTAGAACATTTCGTATTTATTTGAACCCAATTCAATAGATTGCAGCCTGCCATAGATCATATGAATGATATGCACAGAAACATATAAAAATGTAATATTTAAACTAAAATTCAAGTGCAAAATTAAGACACACAAATGTAAACGTGGGTAAAAAGAAACAAAGGAAAACCTGGCCATTAGTGCAAATCTCTGTAACTATATTAAGCCTACTAGTGCACAATAAACAGAAGTTTTGTTACTGTACTGAATAGTTAAGAGGTGGAGAACACTTTTTTTTTCAATTGAAAAGCCTGTGGCGTGCAAAACACAACCCAAAAACTCCACCCGGTGCAGGAAAATGTGCAACACATAAAGAGTGAAACACAAAAAACTGCGACGGGTGCATCGTCACGTGGTCCTCCGAAAAGGACCCGTCTCTGATCCCCCGGGGCGTTAGGCTCCTGACAGGGACTAGAGTAACTGTGGTCCATACAGCCAAAGCCATATGGACCCATCTTGGTCCAATCAGCAGAAGCCACAAGGACCCAACATCCTCGGAGGGACTGCCGAAACAGAACCCTCCTCGGTGAGGCTCTCCCCCCGAAGGGAGACCCCATGAGAGCCGGTGAACCTAACCAGAAGGCCGAGTCCACCAACTCCCAAGACTTTCAGAGACCGGCCCGAGGACCAGCACCCTACTCGCCACACATAAAGTGCAAGCACCAAACAGAAAAAGACCAAAATGTGACAAACAGGGGGTAAAATAAAAAAGGAAAGTGGGGAGAAGGAAGATGGGAGAGTGAGGAAAGTGACCAATGTGCAATACGTTGGCCGGCCCTCCGGCCAGGAAACAAAAATTCCACTGGTCCTAGCCAAAAGGCCCGGCCCAAGCGGCAGGTGTGAAAAGTGTGTTGTGGAGATCAGTGACCTAAGGTGCCACACGATGAGTGCCCCTCAAACACTCGTGCAATGTATGGCACCCCTGGACTGCCACTCCAGGGGCACAATCTCCACAGGCTCGGTCCCTCGCCCCCGGTCCGGACTGGCAGCACCCTTCCCAGCCAGGTGGAGAACACTATCCAAGTCTTAACTATTCAGTCCGACACATGACCCGCCGGCGACAAATCGAATCAGACTGTGATTGGGTGAGGGTCATGCACATCATCTTCTTGTCTGATTCGACTCCAGCTCCATCCCGCCGGCCCTGACAGTCACAGACGTGATGAAGACGACCCCAGAGTCTGCCCGCCTGCCCCTACCCGCACGCTCAATGTAACTCGGTAACGCTGCCAATGTAATGGGAACGGCGTTGCCGATAGGGTAAAAGTAATCTGGTAGATTACTAATTACCCTCTGGAGGCCAATCGTTACGTAACGGCGTTTATTTAAACTTTTACTTAAAACACTGCCAGAGAGACCCCAAGCCCCCACCATTTCCCCCAGTGCTGTCCAGAAACCGTTTCCCTTAATGGTCCCCTAGCCTGCTGCAGAACCTCCAGCCCCCATAGTGCCTTTTTAATATATAATGCTTGGTGTCAGTGGGAGGAATAGTGTCCCATCATTGGTATCAGTGGGGGGAATAGTGTCCCATCATTGGTATCAGTGGGGGGAATAGTGTCCCATCATTGGTGTCAGTGGGAGGAATAGTATCCCATCATTGGTGTCAGTGGGAGGAATAGTGTCCCATCATTGGTGTCAGTGGGAGGAATAGTGTCCCATCATTGGTGTCAGTGGGAGGAATAGTGTCCCATCATTGGTGTCAGTGGGAGGAATAGTGTCCCATCATTGGTATCAGTGGGAGGAATAGTGTCCCATCATTGGTGTCAGTGGGAGGAATAGTATCCCATCATTGGTGTCAGTGGGAGGAATAGTGTCCCATCATTGGTGTCAGTGGGAGGAATAGTGTCCCATCATTGGTGTCAGTGGGAGGAATAGTGTCCCATCATTGGTGTCAGTGGGAGGAATAGTGTCCCATCATTGGTGTCAGTGGGAGGAATAGTGTCCCATCATTGGTGTCAGTGGGAAGAATAGTGCCCCATCATTGGTGTCAGTGGGAGGAATAGTGTCCCATCATTGGTGCAGGTGGATCAGGTGTATGGAAATCCATAATCCTAGCTCTGTATAAGGTGATCCCATAAGATTAGGAAGATGGAATGGTATTTGTAGATATATTTCCAGGTTACATTCTGGGATCTGTGATTGTCGCACTCGCTGCATCTTCTTCATCCTCGGGTCCTTTGTATTGATTGGTTATCCTGGATCTCTGCTCACACCTGCACCTCCCCCAAAATAAAAAAATAACAGAAATAAATATAGAAATGCCGTAACAAATACAAGGAATAAACATTTCTATTATAAGAGAAAAATGAAAGAAGGGAATCGGATGAATAAAAGGGGGCGGTCCAGTAATCACAGAAAGGCGTGTCCTGGCCGGGATCTGGAGGCTGCTCTCCTCTGATTGGTCTATAGGATTTGCTAATGCTTAGAGTCTCTAATGATGTTGGTTCTGGTTGCAGTGCCAAGGGCCCATTTCACTTACCTCCGGAAGGTTTTACCCCCTTCATGACCAAGGCATTTTTTGCTATTCAGCACTGCGCTACTTTACCACAATTGCGCGGTCAGGCGACATTGTACCCCAAATTTTATATCATTTTTTCACACAAATAGAGATTTATTTTGGTGGTTTGGTCGCCGCTGTTTTCTTTTTATTATTATATAAATGAAAAGGAGACTGAATATTTCTGGGATAAAACATCCAATACAAATAAATAATTTCTTCAAAAATGAAGGCTAAAATCTATTCTGCTATATATATATATATATACAAAAGTGTATAATAATTGGTTTGTGTGAACGTTTTTGGGGTCGATTTACTAAAGGCAAATAGACTGAGCACTTTGCAGTTGCTCCAGAGCTTTGCAAAGAATACCCAATCACATGCAAGGAAAATGAAAAATATAATGCATTTTTCCTTGCACATGATTTGATGATGGAAGTCAGCAGAGCTTCCCCTCATTTACTAAGCACTGGAGCAACTTGCAGAGTGCACAGTCTGTTTGTCTTTAGTAAATCCAGCCCATGGAATATATACTGGAATTTATGCAGCTACAGGCGCTCTACTGTAATGATGGTGATCAGTGACTTATAGTTGGACTGTGATAGAGTGGCGGGCGATCCCTTACCCCGTCTAGGTTGCGGGCTCCTATGGCCAGAAGGCAGGCGGCGGGCTCCTATGGGCAGCAGGCAGGCGGCGGGCTCCTATAGGGAGCGGGCAGCCGGCAGGCTCCTATGGGTAGTGGGCAGGCGGCGGGCTCCTATGGGCAGCAGGCACTCGGCGGGCTCCTATAGGCAGCAGGCACTCGGCGGGCTCCTATGGGCAGCAGGCACTCGGCGGGCTCCTATGGGCAGCAGGCAGGCGGCGGGCTCCTATTGGCAGCAGGCACTTGGCGGGCTCCTATGGGCAGCAGGCACTTGGCGGGCTCCTATGGGCAGCAGGCACTTGGCGGGCTCCTATAGGCGGCAGGCACTCAGCGGGCTCCTATAGGCAGCAGGCACTTGGCGGGCTCCTATAGGCAGCAGGCACTCGGCGGGCTCCTATGGGCAGCAGGCAGACGGCGGGCTCCTATAGGCAGCAGGCACTCGGCGGGCTCCTATGGGTAGCGGGCAGCCGGCAGGCTCCTATGGGCA
The DNA here is from genome assembly GCF_905171775.1 of Rana temporaria. Classification (NCBI taxonomy): domain Eukaryota; kingdom Metazoa; phylum Chordata; class Amphibia; order Anura; family Ranidae; genus Rana; species Rana temporaria. Next base: position 148,875,314 of record NC_053500.1, on the reverse strand, counting down.
GCAGGCACTTGGGCTCCTATGGGCAGCAGGCACTCGGCGGGCTCCTATGGGCAGCAGGCACTCGGCGGGCTCCTATGGGCAGCAGGCAGGCGGCGGGCTCCTATAGGCAGCAGGCAGGCGGCGGGCTCCTATAGGCAGCAGGCACTCGGCGGGCTCCTATAGGCAGCAGGCGGGCTCCTATTGGTAGTGGGCAGCCGGCAGACTTCTACAGGCAGCAGGCGGGCTCCTATGGGTAGTGGGCAGGTGGCGAGCTCCTATGGGCAGCGGGCAGGCTCCTATGGGGAGTGGGCAGGTGGCGGGCTCCTATGGGCAGCGGGCAGGCTCCTATGGGTAGTGGGCAGGTGGCAGGCTCCTATGGGGAGTGGGAAGGCTCCTATGGCAGTGGGCAGGCTCCTATGGGGAGTGGGCAGGTGGCGGGCTCTTATGGGCAGCGGGCAGACTCCTACGGGGAGTGGGCAGGTGGCGGGCTCCTATGGGCAGCGGGCAGGCTCCTATGGCAGTGGGCAGGCTCCTATGGGGAGTGGGCAGGCGGCGGGCTCCTATGGGGAGTGGGCAGGTGGCAGGCTCCTATGGGGAGTGGGCAGGCTCCTATGGCAGTGGGCAGGCTCCTATGGGGAGTGGGCAGGTAGCGGGCTCCTATGGGCAGCGGGCAGGCTCCTATGGGGAGTGGGCAGGTGGCGGGCTCCTATGGGCAGCGGGCAGGCTCCTATGGGGAGTGGGCAGGCGGCGGGCTCCTATGGGGAGTGGGCAGGCGGCGGGCTCCTATGGGGAGTGGGCAGGTGGCAGGCTCCTATGGGGAGTGGGCAGGCTCCTATGGGGAGTGGGCAGGTGGCAGGCTCCTATGGGGAGTGGGCAGGCTCCTATGGGGAGTGGGCAGGTGGCGGGCTCCTATGGGGAGTGGGCAGGTGGCGGGCTCCTATGGGCAGCGGGCAGGCTCCTATGGGGAGTGGGCAGGCGGCGGGCTCCTATGGGGAGTGGGCAGGTGGCAGGCTCCTATGGGGAGTGGGCAGGCTCCTATGGGCAGCGGGCAGGCTCCTATGGGCAGTGGGCAGGCTCCTATGGGGAGTGGGCAGGTGGCGGGCTCCTATGGGGAGTGGGCAGGCTCCTATGGCAGTGGGCAGGCTCCTATGGGGAGTGGGCAGGTGGCGGGCTCCTATGGGCAGCGGGTAGGCTCCTATGGGTAGTGGGGAGTGGGCAGGCTCCTATGGCAGTGGGCGGGCTCCTATGGGGAGTGGGCAGGCTCCTATGGCAGTGGGCAGGCTCCTATGGGGAGTGGGCAGGTGGCGGGCTCCTATGGGCAGCGGGCAGGCTCCTATGGGTAGTGGGCAGGTGGCAGGCTCCTATGGGCAGTGGGCAGGTGGCGGGCTCCTATGGGCAGCGGGCAGGCTCCTATGGGGAGTGGGCAGGTGGCAGGCTCCTATGGGCAGTGGGCAGGCTCCTATGGGGAGTGGGCAGGCGGCGGGCTCCTATGGGGAGTGGGCAGGCTCCTATGGGGAGTGGGCAGGTGGCGGGCTCCTATGGGCAGCGGGTAGGCTCCTATGGGTAGTGGGGAGTGGGCAGGCTCCTATGGCAGTGGGTAGGTGGCAGGCTCCTATGGGGAGTGGGCAGGTGGCGGGCTCCTATGGGCAGCGGGCAGGCTCCTATGGGGAGTGGGCAGGCGGCGGGCTCCTATGGGGAGTGGGCAGGTGGCAGGCTCCTATGGGGAGTGGGCAGGCTCCTATGGGCAGCGGGCAGGCTCCTATGGGTAGTGGGCAGGCGGCGGGATCCTATGGTGAGCGGGCAGGTGGCAGGCTCCTATGGGGAGTGGGCAGGCGGCGGGCTCCTATGGGGAGTGGGCAGGTGGCAGGCTCCTATGGGGAGTGGGCAGGCTCCTATGGGCAGCGGGCAGGCTCCTATGGGTAGTGGGCAGGCGGCGGGATCCTATGGTGAGCGGGCAGTGGCTCTTGTGTTTTCGTCTCCTCCTCCTAGGCATCCAATAGGATCGCCTGTCTTTTCAGCCAATTGGGTACCGGTCCCAAAGACTCGGTTCCTGATTGGCCTAGAGGGGGATCAGTTTGGTGATGGGGAATTCTCATTCGCTATTGTCACACAACTGGGTGGGCTCATTGTGCAATGCTCTGCGCCCCGAGCCCACTCTTTTTCTGAAGCCTATTAAAACCTCTGGCTCTAATCACGTGCTTCAAAAAAAAACACCCTGCCACCATTGGAATCCATAGTCCGGCGCCCTGCATGGATAGGTGGGCATTGCCCCTAATGGACGGGCTGCCGCTGTCAGTACCCGCCCCCCACACGCAGTATATTTTCACATCTTGCTTTGTGTCTTTGCAGATCTCGATGATCCCCAATTTGTTCAGTTTAATGGCGGGATCAGCGGCGATCAGTTGGATTGGATTGATGTCATTCTCCAGTCTTCAGATATAAATGGAGAGAAAGTCATGGTGGCCGGTAAGATTTCTCCTTTCCCAACCTCATCACCTTTTCTTCCTACTCATTTGTTGCGGGAAAATATGTATTTGAACCCCTCCCCCGGGTTGGTGTCACATGACGTCGGGGACTTCATTCAGATATCATTATTTTTAGCCACCAATTGATTCCCGGCAACGTAAAAGCCGCTGTTTAGCGTCCCGCCGCCTTCCGGTGCGATCAGGGAGCCGCTGGTGGCAGTTTACCATAGAGCTGGCTAATGGTCCAGATGGTCCCTGGCCATCTCTATGACCCGCGGAGGCCGGGAAACGACGTCACTTGTGGTGCCCGTCCATTAAGGGCGCAGGGCCAAGACGACAAGCGATCCTATTGGACCATGATGAGGGGAGAGGAGACCAGATATAGTGAGTGCAGAGTCCTGGGGAGACCAGATATAGTGAGTGCAGAGTCCTGGGGAGACCAGATATAGTGAGTGCAGAGTCCTGGGGAGACCAGATATAGTGAGTGCAGAGTCCTGGGGAGACCAGAGACCAGATATAGTGAGTGCAGAGTCCTGGGGGGAGTAGATATAGTGAGTGCAGAGTCCTGGGGGGAGCAGATATAGTGAGTGCAGAGTCCTGGGGAGACCAGAGACCAGATATAGTGAGTGCAGAGTCCTGGGGGGAGTAGATATAGTGAGTGCAGAGTCCTGGGGGGAGTAGATATAGTGAGTGCAGAGTCCTGGGGGGAGCAGATATAGTGAGTGCAGAGTCCTGGGGGGCAGCAGATATAGTGAGTGCAGAGTCCTGGGGGGAGTAGATATAGTGAGTACAGAGTCCTGGGGGGAGCGGATATAGTGAGTGCAGAGTCCTGGGGGGAGTAGATATAGTGAGTGCAGAGTCCTGGGGAGACCAGATATAGTGAGTGCAGAGTCCTGGGGGGAGTAGATATAGTGAGTGCAGAGTCCTGGGGGGAGCGGATCTAGTGAGTGCAGAGTCCTGGGGGGAGCGGATCTAGTGAGTGCAGAGTCCTGGGGGGAGCGGATCTAGTGAGTGCAGAGTCCTGGGGGGAGCGGATCTAGTGAGTGCAGAGTCCTGGGGGGAGCGGATCTAGTGAGTGCAGAGTCCTGGGGGGAGCGGATCTAGTGAGTGCAGAGTCCTGGGGGGAGCGGATATAGTGAGTGCAGAGTCCTGGGGGGAGTAGATATAGTGAGTGCAGAGTCCTGGGGGGAGCGGATATAGTGAGTGCAGAGTCCTGGGGGTGAGAAGATCTAGTGAGTGCAGAGTCCTGGGGAGACCAGATATAGTCAGTGCAGAGTCCTGGGGAGCAGATATAGTGAGTGCAGAGTCCTGGGGAGAGCGGATCTAGTGAGTGCAGAGACCTGGGGGGAGCGGATATAGTGAGTGCAGAGTCCTGGGGGTGAGAAGATCTAGTGAGTGCAGAGTCCTGGGGGGAGCAGATATAGTGAGTGCAGAGTCCTGGGGAGAGCGGATATAGTGAGTGCAGAGTCCTGGGGGGAGCAGATATAGTGAATGCAGAGTCCTGGGGGGAGTAGATATAGTGAGTGCAGAGTCCTGGGGGGAGTAGATATAGTGAGTGCAGAGTCCTGGGGAGCGGATATAGTGAGTGCAGAGTCCTGGGGGGAGCGGATATAGTGAGTGCAGAGTCCTGGGGGGAGCAGATATAGTGAGTGCAGAGTCCTGGGGGGAGCGGATATAGTGAGTGCAGAGTCCTGGGGGGAGCGGATCTAGTGAGTGCAGAGTGCTGGGGGGAGCGGATCTAGTGAGTGCAGAGTGCTGGGGGGAGCGGATCTAGTGAGTGCAGAGTCCTGGGGGGAGCAGATATAGTGAGTGCAGAGTCCTGGGGAGCGGATATAGTGAGTGCAGAGTCCTGGGGGGACCAGATATAGTGAGTGCAGAGTCCTGGGGGGAGCAGATATAGTGAGTGCAGAGTCCTGGGGAGCGGATATAGTGAGTGCAGAGTCCTGGGGAGCGGATATAGTGAGTGCAGAGTGCTGGGGGGAGCGGATATAGTGAGTGCAGAGTCCTGGGGGGAGCAGATATAGTGAGTGCAGAGTCCTGGGGGGAGCGGATCTAGTGAGTGCAGAGTCCTGGGGGGAGCGGATGTAGTGAGTGCAGAGTCCTGGGGGGAGCGGATCTAGTGAGTGCAGAGTCCTGGGGGGAGCGGATATAGTGAGTGCAGAGTCCTGGGGGGGAGAGAGCGGATGTAGTGAGTGCAGAGTCCTGGGGGAGCGGATATAGTGAGTGCAGAGTCCTGGGGGGAGCGGATCTAGTGAGTGCAGAGTGCTGGGGGGACCAGACCCTGCCGGCACATGTTGTGTCCGGTGAGAGTCCCGGAACTGTTGGGAATTGTAAGAGAAGATGGGGGAAGGGTCACCTTGTGAATCTCTTGTATCTTTCTTGCAGGACATCTCCCGATCTTCCCTCCCTCCACAGACCCCATATGTCTCACGTGGAACTACAAGGAGGTCCTGTCCATGTTACAGGCCCATCCTTCCGTGGTGGCCTATTTTTCTGGACACGACCACGACGGGGGTTACAGCCGAGACCCGCATGGAATTCACCACATTACCTTCCACGGCATTATAGAGACTCCACCAGACAGCCGGGCCTTCTCCACCATGGAGATCTACGAGGACAGGATGGAGCTCCGGGGGCGGGGCCTCGTCCCACACAGGACTTTGATCTACAGGAAGAACCAGGACACCGACCCACAAATGACACAAACGCAATAAATGATTCCGAAGACGCCCAGAGGGCGACCATCCCATGAGAAAATCCACAATATATTGTCAAAAGTATTGGGACGCCGGTCTTTACACACCTCTTCTGGGAAGGCCGCCCACAAGGTTTAGGGGTGTGTCTATGGGAAGGCCGCCCACAAGGTTTAGGGGTGTGTCTAGGGAAGGCCGCCCACAAGGTTTAGGGGTGTGTCTAGGGAAGGCCGCCCACAAGGTTTAGGGGTGTGTCTAGGGAAGGCCGCCCACAAGGTTTAGGGGTGTGTCTAGGGAAGGCCGCCCACAAGGTTTAGGGGTGTGTCTATGGGAAGGCCGCCCACAAGGTTTAGGGGTGTGTCTAGGGAATGCCGCCCACAAGGTTTAGGGGCGTGTCTATGGGAAGGCCGCCCACAAGGTTTAGGGGTGTGTCTATGGGAAGGCCGTCCACAAGGTTTAGGGGTGTGTCTATGGGAAGGCCGCCCACAAGGTTTAGGGGTGTGTCTAGGGAATGCCGCCCACAAGGTTTAGGGGCGTGTCTATGGGAAGGCTGTCCACAAGGTTTAGGGGTGTGTCTATGGGAAGGCGGTCCACAAGGTTTAGGGGCGTGTCTATGGGAAGGCCGCCCACAAGGTTTAGGGGCGTGTCTATGGGAAGGACGTCCACAAGGTTTAGGGGCGTGTCTATGGGAATGTTTGACCATTCTTCCAGAAGAGCTTTTGTGAGGTCAGGCGCTGATGTTGGATGAGAAGGCCCGGCTCGCAGTCTCTGCTCTAATTCATCCCAAAGGTGTTCTATGGGGTTGAGGTCAGGACTCTGTGCAGGTCAGTCATGTTCTTCCACCCCAAACTCGCTCATCCATGTCTTTATGGACCTTGCTTTGTGCCCTGGCCCAAATCATTTAGTGGAGGGGGATTATGGTGTGGGGGTTGTTTTTCAGGGGTTGGGTTGGCCCCCTTAGTTCCAGTGAAGGGAACTCTTAAGGTGTCGGCATACCAAGACATTTTGGACAATTTCATGCGCCCAACTTTGTGGGAGGAGTTTGGGGACGGCCCCTCCCTGTTCCAACATGACTGCCCACCAGAGCACAAAGCAAGGTCCATAAAGACATGGAGGAGCGAGTTTGGGGTGGAGGTACTTGACTGGCCTGCACAGAGTCCTGACCCCAACCTGACAGAACACCTTTGAGATGAATTAGAGTGGAGACTGTGAGTCAGGCCTTCTCATCCAACATCAGTGCCTGACCTCACAAATGCTCTTCTGGAAGAACGGTCAAACATTCCCATAGACACACCCCTAAACCTTGTGGACGGCCTTCCCATAGACACACCCCTAAACCTTGTGGGCGGCCTTCCCATAGACACACCCCTAAACCTTGTGGACGGCCTTCCCATAGACACACCCCTAAACCTTGTGGGCGGCCTTCCCATAGACACACCCCTAAACCTTGTGGACGGCCTTCCCATAGACACACCCCTAAACCTTGTGGGCGGCCTTCCCATAGACACACCCCTAAACCTTGTGGACGGCCTTCCCATAGACACACCCCTAAACCTTGTGGGCGGCCTTCCCATAGACACACCCCTAAACCTTGTGGACGGCCTTCCCATAGACACACCCCTAAACCTTGTGGGCGGCCTTCCCATAGACACACCCCTAAACCTTGTGGGCGGCCTTCCCATAGACACACCCCTAAACCTTGTGGACGGCCTTCCCATAGACACACCCATAAACCTTGTGGACGGCCTTCCCATAGACACACCCCTAAACCTTGTGGACGGCCTTCCCATAGACACACCCCTAAACCTTGTGGACGGCCTTCCCATAGACACACCCCTAAACCTTGTGGACGGCCTTCCCATAGACACACCCCTAAACCTTGTGGACGGCCTTCCCATAGACACACCCCTAAACCTTGTGGACGGCCTTCCCATAGACACACCCCTAAACCTTGTGGACGGCCTTCCCATAGACACACCCCTAAACCTTGTGGACGGCCTTCCCATAGACACACCCCTAAACCTTGTGGACGGCCTTCCCATAGACACACCCCTAAACCTTGTGGATAACCTTCCCATACACACACCCCTAAACCTTGTGGACGGCCTTCCCAGAAAAGTTGAAGGTGTTATAGCTGCAAAGGGCGGAGCCAACTCAATATTGAACCCTCCGGACTAATGCCGCGTACACACGGTCGGAATTTCTGACAACAAATGTTAGAGAGCTGGTTCTCAAATTTTCTGACAACAAAACTTGTTGTCAGAAATTCCGAGCGTGTGTAGACGATTCTGACTCACAAAATTCCACGCATGCTCGTAATCGAGCAGAAGAGCCGCACTGCCTATTGAACTTCATTTTTCTCGGCTCGTCGTACGTCTTGTACCTCCCCGCGTTCTTGGCGTTCGCAATTCCCGACAACATTTTTCTGCGACCGTGTTCATGCAAGGCAATCCATCGGGAAAAAGTTCCGCGGTTTTGTTGTGGGAATGTCCGATCGTTTGTATGCGGCACAAGGCGATCTCCCTGCTGGTGTCACTGATCACAAGGCGATCTCTCTGCTGGTGTCACCGATCACAAGGCGATCTCCCTGCTGGTGTCACCGATCACAAGGCGATCTCCCTGCTGGTGTCACCGATCACAAGGCGATCTCCCTGCTGGTGTCACCGATCACAAGGCGATCTCTCTGCTGGTGTCACCGATCACAAGGCAATCTCCCTGCTGGTGTCACCGATCACAAGGCGATCTCCCTGCTGGTGTCACCGATCACAAGGCGATCTCCCTGCTGGTGTCACCGATCACAAGGCGATCTCCCTGCTGGTGTCACCGATCACAAGGCGATCTCCCTGCTGGTGTCACCGATCACAAGGCGATCTCCCTGCTGGTGTCACCGGTCACAAGGCGATCTCCCTGCTGGTGTCACCGATCACAAGGCGATCTCCCTGCTGGTGTCACCGATCACAAGGCGATCTCCCTGCTGGTGTCACCGGTCACAAGGCGATCTCCCTGCTGGTGTCACCGATCACAAGGCGATCTCCCTGCTGGTGTCACCGATCACAAGGCGATCTCCCTGCTGGTGTCACCGATCACAAGGCGATCTCCCTGCTGGTGTCACCGATCACAGGGCGATCTCCCTGCTGGTGTCACCGATCACAAGGCGATCTCCCTGCTGGTGTCACCGATCACAAGGCGATCTCCCTGCTGGTGTCACCGATCACAAGGCGATCTCTCTGCTGGTGTCACCGATCACAAGGCGATCTCCCTGCTGGTGTCACCGATCACAAGGCGATCTCCCTGCTGGTGTCACCGATCACAAGGCGATCTCCCTGCTGGTGTCACCGATCACAAGGCGATCTCTCTGCTGGTGTCACCGATCACAAGGCGATCTCCCTGCTGGTGTCACCGATCACAAGGCAATCTCCCTGCTGGTGTCACCGATCACAAGGCGATCTCCCTGCTGGTGTCACCGATCACAAGGCGATCTCCCTGCTGGTGTCACCGGTCACAAGGCGATCTCCCTGCTGGTGTCACCGATCACAAGGCGATCTCCCTGCTGGTGTCACCGATCACAAGGCGATCTCCCTGCTGGTGTCACCGATCACAAGGCGATCTCCCTGCTGGTGTCACCGGTCACAAGGCGATCTCCCTGCTGGTGTCACCGATCACAAGGCGATCTCCCTGCTGGTGTCACCGATCACAGGGCGATCTCCCTGCTGGTGTCACCGATCACAAGGCGATCTCCCTGCTGGTGTCACCGATCACAAGGCGATCTCCCTGCTGGTGTCACCGATCACAAGGCGATCTCTCTGCTGGTGTCACCGATCACAAGGCGATCTCCCTGCTGGTGTCACCGATCACAAGGCGATCTCCCTGCTGGTGTCACCGATCACAAGGCGATCTCCCTGCTGGTGTCACCGATCACAAGGCGATCTCTCTGCTGGTGTCACCGATCACAAGGCGACCTCCCTGCTGGTGTCACCGATCACAAGGCGATCTCCCTGCTGGTGTCACCGATCACAAGGCGATCTCCCTGCTGGTGTCACCGATCACAAGGCGATCTCCCTTCTGGTGTCACCGATCACAAGGCGATCTCCCTGCTGGTGTCACCGATCACAAGGCGATCTCCCTGCTGGTGTCACCGATCACAAGGCGATCTCCCTGCTCACACCCTCATGACCTTTCCCCTTTCTGTATAATGGGTTAATGATCGATAAAAATCCGACGTTTCCGATCCCAATCCAGATCAATGTCTCTTTTCCTGAATATTAAAGAAATTCTCTGGCTGAGCGCTCAGAAAACGTGGAGAACGGATTCTACTTTTATTGTATTGGAAGTCATTTAAAATGGACAATTACACTTTTCATAGAGAAGATGGTGGAGCCGCCACCAATTATCAGCACTTTGGTGGTTCAGGCTGCAGATTTTCATTCTACATAGTAAGTACAACAAGAATGCAATAAGGAGTTCACACCTCTAGGCGTGCCGGATGTGCCTGGGCACTCCCTAATCACCCCATGTGGCATAGAGTCCTGACACCAATCTTTTCCCAACTGACACCATCCACTGCCCTACTGACACCGTCCACTGCCCTACTGACACCGTCCACTGCTCTACTGACACCGTCCACTGCTCTACTGACACCGTCCACTGCCCTACTGACACCGTCCACTGCCCTACTGACACCGTCCACTCCTCTACTGACACCGTCCACTGCCCTACTGACACCGTCCACTGCTCTACTGACACCATCCACTGCCCTACTGACACCATCCACTGCCCTACTGACACCGTCCACTGCCCTACTGACACCATCCACTGCCCTACTGACACTGTCCACTGCCCTACTGACACCGTCCACTGCTCTACTGACACCGTCCACTGCTCTACTGACACCGTCCACTGCTCTACTGACACCGTCCACTGCCCTACTGACACCGTCCACTGCTCTACTGACACCACCCACTGCTCTACTGACACCGTCCACTCCTCTACTGACACCGTCCACTGCCCTACTGACACCGTCCACTGCTCTACTGACACCATCCACTGCTCTAATGACACCGTCCACTGCTCTACTGACACCGTCCACTGCCCTACTGACACCGTCCACTGCTCTACTGACACCGTCCACTGCTCTACTGACACCGTCCACTGCCCTACTGACACCGTCCACTGCCCTACTGACACCATCCACTGCCCTACTGACACCGTCCACTGCCCTACTGACACCGTCCACTGCCCTACTGACACCGTCCACTGCCCTACTGACACCGTCCACTGCCCTACTGACACCGTCCACTGCCCTACTGACACCGTCCACTGCTCTACTGACACCGTCCACTGCTCTACTGACACCATCCACTGCCCTACTGACACCGTCCACTGCTCTACTGACACCGTCCACTGCCCTACTGACACCGTCCACTGCTCTACTGACACCCTCCACTGCCCTACTGACACCGTCCACTGCCCTACTGACACCGTCCACTGCTCTACTGACACCGTCCACTGCCCTACTGACACCGTCCACTGCCCTACTGACACCGTCCACTGCTCTACTGACACCGTCCACTGCCCTACTGACACCGTCCACTGCTCTACTGACACCATCCACTGCTCTACTGACACCGTCCACTGCCCTACTGACACCGTCCACTGCCCTACTGACACCATCCACTGCCCTACTGACACCGCCCACTGCTCTACTGACACCGTCCACTGCCCTACTGACACCGTCCACTGCCCTACTGACACCGTCTACTGCTCTACTGACACTGCCCTACTGACACCGTCCACTGCTCTAATGACACCGTCCACTGCTCTACTGACACCACCCACTGCCCTACTGACACCGTCCACTGCCCTACTGATACCGTCCACTGCTCTACTGACACCGTCCACTGCTCTACTGACACCGTCCACTGCTCTACTGACAGCGTCCACTGCTCTACTGACACCGTCCACTGCCCTACTGACACCGTCCACTGCCTTACTGACACCATCCATGCTCTACTGACACCATCCACTGCCCTACTGACACCGTCAACTGCCCTACTGACACCGCCCACTGCTCTACTGACACCGCCCACTGCTCTACTGACACCGCCCACTGCTCTACTGACACCGTCCACTGCCCTACTGACACCGTCCACTGCCCTACTGACACCGTCCACTGCTCTACTGACACCGTCCACTGCTCTGCTGACACCGTCCACTGCCCTACTGACACCGTCCACTGCCCTACTGACACCGTCCACTGCTCTACTGACACCGTCCACTGCTCTACTGACACCATCCACTGCTCTACTGACACCACCCACTGCCCTACTGACACCGTCCACTGCCCTACTGACACCGTCCACTGCCCTACTGACACCGTCCACTGCCCTACTGACACCGTCCACTGCTCTAATGACACCGTCCACTGCTCTACTGACACCGTCCACTGCCCTACTGACACCGTCCACTGCTCTACTGACACCATCCACTGCTCCACTGACACCGTCCACTGCTCTACTGACACCACCCACTGCTCTACTGACACCGTCCACTGCTCTACTGACACTGTCCACTGCCCTACTGATACCGTCCACTGCCCTACTGACACCGTCCACTGCTCTAATGACACCGTCCACTGCCCTACTGACACCATGCACTGCTCTACTGACACCACCCACTACCCTACTGACACCATCCACTGCTCTACTGACACCATCCACTGCTCTACTGACACCGTCCACTGCTCTACTGACACCGTCCACTGCCCTACTGACACCATCCACTGCCCTACTGACACCGTCCACTGCCTTACTGACACCATCCATGCTCTACTGACACCATCCACTGCTCTACTGACACCGTCAACTGCCCTACTGACACCGCCCACTGCTCTACTGACACCATCCACTGCTCTACTGACACCGTCCACTGCTCTACTGACACCGTCCACTGCCCTACTGACACCGTCCACTGCCTTACTGACACCATCCATGCTCTACTGACACCATCCACTGCCCTACTGACACCGTCAACTGCCCTACTGACACCGTCCACTGCCCTACTGACACCGTCCACTGCCTTACTGACACCATCCATGCTCTAATGACACCGTCCACTGCTCTACTGACACCATCCACTGCCCTACTGACACCGTCCACTGCTCTAATGACACCGTCCACTGCCCTACTGACACCATCCACGGCTCTACTGACACCACCCACTACCCTACTGACACCGTCCACTGCTCTACTGACACCGTCCACTGCTCTACTGACACCTTCCACTGCTCTACTGACACCGTCCACTGCTCTACTGACACCGTCCACTGCTCTACTGACACCGTCCACTGCTCTACTGACACCGTCCACTGCCCTACTGACACCATCCACTGCCCTACTGACACCGTCCACTGCCTTACTGACACCATCCATGCTCTACTGACACCGTCCACTGCCCTACTGACACCGTCAACTGCCCTACTGACACCGTCAACTGCCCTACTGACACCGCCCACTGCTCTACTGACACCGTCCACTGCCCTACTGACACCGTCCACTGCCCTACTGACACCGTCCACTGCTCTACTGACACCGTCCACTGCTCTACTGACACCGTCCACTGCCCTACTGACACCGTCCACTGCCCTACTGACACCGCCCACTGCTCTACTGACACCGTCCACTGCCCTACTGACACCGTCCACTGCCCTACTGACACCGCCCACTGCTCTACTGACACCGTCCACTGCCCTACTGACACCGTCCACTGCCCTACTGACACCGTCCACTGCTCTACTGACACCGTCCACTGCTCTACTGACACCGTCCACTGCTCTACTGACACCGTCCACTGCCCTACTGACACCGTCCACTGCCCTACTGACACCGTCAACTGCCCTACTGACACCGTCAACTGCCCTACTGACACCGCCCACTGCTCTACTGACACCGTCCACTGCCCTACTGACACCGTCCACTGCCCTACTGACACCGTCCACTGCTCTACTGACACCTTCCACTGCTCTACTGACACCGTCCACTGCTCTACTGACACCGTCCACTGCTCTACTGACACCGTCCACTGCTCTACTGACACCGTCCACTGCCCTACTGACACCATCCACTGCCCTACTGACACCGTCCACTGCCTTACTGACACCATCCATGCTCTACTGACACCGTCCACTGCCCTACTGACACCGTCAACTGCCCTACTGACACCGTCAACTGCCCTACTGACACCGCCCACTGCTCTACTGACACCGTCCACTGCCCTACTGACACCGTCCACTGCCCTACTGACACCGTCCACTGCTCTACTGACACCGTCCACTGCTCTACTGACACCGTCCACTGCCCTACTGACACCGTCCACTGCCCTACTGACACCGTCCACTGCTCTACTGACACCGTCCACTGCCCTACTGACACCGTCCACTGCTCTACTGACACCGTCCACTGCCCTACTGACACCGTCCACTGCCCTACTGACACCATCCACTGCCCTACTGACACCGTCCACTGCCCTACTGACACCGTCCACTGCCCTACTGACACCGTCCACTGCTCTACTGACACCATCCACTGCCCTACTGACACCGTCCACTGCTCTACTGACACCGCCCACTGCTCTACTGACACCGTCCACTGCCCTACTGACACCGTCCACTGCCCTACTGACACCGTCCACTGCCCTACTGACACCGTCCACTGCCCTACTGACACCGTCCACTGCTCTACTGACACCGTCCACTGCCCCACTGACACCATCCACTGCTCCACTGACACCGTCCACTGCTCTAATGACACCATCCACTGCTCCACTGACACCGTCCACTGCCCTACTGACACCGTCCACTGCTCTACTGACACCGTCCACTGCTCTACTGACACCACCCACTGCCCTACTGACACCATCCACTGCCCTACTGACACCGTCCACTGCTCTACTGACACCGTCCACTGCCCTACTGACACCGTCCACTGCCCTACTGACACCGTCCACTGCTCTAATGACACCGTCCACTGCTCTACTGACACCATCCACTGCCCTACTGACACCGTCCACTGCTCTAATGACACCGTCCACTGCCCTACTGACACCGTCCACTGCTCTAATGACACCGTCCACTGCTCTACTGACACGGTCCACTGCTCTACTGACACCGTCCACTGCTCTACTGACACCGTCCACTGCCCTACTGACACCATCCACTGCCCTACTGACACCATCCACTGCCCTACTGACACCGTCCACTGCTCTACTGACACCGTCCACTGCCCTACTGACACCGTCCACTGCCCTACTGACACCGTCCACTGCTCTAATGACACCGTCCACTGCTCTACTGACACCGTCCACTGCCCTACTGACACCGTCCACTGCTCTACTGACACCACCCACTGCCCTACTGACACCATCCACTGCTCTACTGACACCGTCCACTGCTCTACTGACACCGTCCACTGCTCTACTGACACCGTCCACTGCTCTACTGACACCGTCCACTGCCCTACTGACACCATCCACTGCCCTACTGACACGGTCCACTGCCCTACTGACACCATCCATGCTCTACTGACACCATCCACTGCCCTACTGACACCGTCAACTGCCCTACTGACACCACCCACTGCTCTACTGACACCACCCACTGCTCTAATGACACCGTCCACTGCTCTACTGACACCGTCCACTGCCCTACTGACACCGTCCACTGCTCTACTGACACCATCCACTGCCCTACTGACACCGTCCACTGCCCTACTGACACCGTCCACTGCTCTAATGACACCGTCCACTGCTCTACTGACACGGTCCACTGCTCTACTGACACCGTCCACTGCTCTACTGACACCGTCCACTGCCCTACTGACACCATCCACTGCCCTACTGACACCATCCACTGCCCTACTGACACCGTCCACTGCTCTACTGACACCGTCCACTGCCCTACTGACACCGTCCACTGCTCTACTGACACCGTCCACTGCTCTACTAACACCGTCCACTGCCCTACTGACACCATCCACTGCCCTACTGACACCGTCCACTGCCTTACTGACACCATCCATGCTCTACTGACACCGTCCACTGCCCTACTGACACCGTCAACTGCCCTACTGACACCGTCAACTGCCCTACTGACACCGCCCACTGCTCTACTGACACCATCCACTGCCCTACTGACACCGTCCACTGCCCTACTGACACCGTCCACTGCCCTACTGACACCGTCCACTGCCCTACTGACACCGTCCACTGCCCTACTGACACCGTCCACTGCTCTACTGACACCGTCCACTGCCCTACTGACACCGTCCACTGCCCTACTGACACCGTCCACTGCTCTACTGACACCGTCCACTGCTCTACTGACACCGTCCACTGCTCTACTGACACCGTCCACTGCCCTACTGTTATATCCTCTGTGTTGTGAGGGAGACAAGACTCTGGTCTGGTACAATGGATGTTTATTCAGTACAGGCTGTACACTGGAACATGCATCTCAGGACATTACAGGTTATCTCTTCCTACATGTGGTCTCTCTAAGATGGCTACTATACCCCTTGACCCTTGTCATCACTGCTGGGTGGAGCCAGCCTTAAAGTGCCAGTACATGTGGAACCCTTCAGGTATAACACCTTCCATCCATCCCTAAAAAAAACACAACAAAACAATAACAGGCACAAAACATTAACTGCTAACTGTCCAATAACAGTCCTCCAAACACAGGAGAATTACGGGACTTCAAGCTTGCGGGGTTAATATGTCATCGGATCACTTCCGTCGGCCCCGTCGAAAGTCTCGTAACCGCTCTTGCAACTGAAACCGGTCAGGAGGGCGACAGTGTCGCTGAGGCCGGGCATCCAGCGATTCGGGACCGGAGGATACAGGGCTGGCCGGAATGGGTACCGGCGGGGCCAAGAAGGGATCCCCCAGCTCAGAGGGTAAACAGACCTCCGGACCAGAGCTGGAGGGCTCTGTTGGAGACGAGTTCAAAAGTTCAGAGTCCCGACAATCATCAGTCTCTGTGCATCCTGATTCGCTGGGAGCAGATCCTTGAGACACTGATGGTTCAGCCGGCATCAGGGATTCGGGCAGTTGAGAACGAGGACGCAGTTGGTCCGCATGACGTCTGCAAATGGAACCATCTTCCAGGCGGACCTTGTACATCTTGGGTCCCAAGGTCTCTGCAATGACAGCAGGAAGCCAACGGGTGTTGGAAGCCCCATAAGATCGGACCCATACCTTTTGTTGGGCTGTGAATCGGGGGAGCTCATTGTGTTGGACCATTTTGTCTTGGGACTGTAGTACATGTTCCTGGACTGTTTGAGGGCGGAGCATATCCAAAACAGTCCATGGCTGCCGCCCCAGAAGGAGTTCTGCTGGAGTTTTCCCAGTGGTTGCATGTGGTGTGTTTCTGTAAGCAGAAAGGAAGGAGTCCAGCTGCTGGGGTGACAGGGACTGTTGTTTACTTGCAGCCACTGTAGCTTTGAAGTAGCGTTTAAAAGTCTGCACAAAGCGCTCTGCTTGACCATTTGTAGCCGGGTGGTAAGGTGCGGTCAACTTGTGCTTGATGTTGTGGGCAGTCAGGAAACGCTGAAACTCCTGACTGGTGAATTGTGCACCGTTGTCTGTGACGATTTCTCTGGGGTATCCAAACGTAGCAGCGAGATGTAACAGTATGGAAACCGTTGCCTTCGTCGTTGGCTGAGTAACAGGAATGACCTCAGGCCACTTTGAATGGGCGTCCACTATGATCAAGAAGGTGTGTCCTCTGATCGGGCCAGCAAAGTCCAAGTGTAGGCGAAACCAAGGAACCGTGGGCCAAGTCCAGGGCTGGACGCACCCTCGAGGAGGGTCTCTTGCCGTTTGTGCACATCCAGCACAAGCATTCACATATGTTGTGATATCTGAGTCTAGGTTTGGCCACCACACATAGCCTCTGGCCTTTTGTTTCATACGTGTGCTCCCGGGATGACCAGTATGTAGCAAGTCCAGAATGTGTCTCCGGAGGGTCTGTGGAATGATCACTCGGTCTCCCCATAAAACACAGTTGCCAGCCACAGTTAATTCCATACGCCTACGGAAATAAGGTTCATACTCCTGTGTGACAGTTGCAGGCCAACCGGACCGTACCCAGGAGAGTATGGTTTTCAGAAAGGTATCCTTGTTTGTATGGGCTGCTATCTCCCCAGAAGACAAGAAGGACAGGCTGGTGTAACGACAACTCTTGACCGGTGGAGAAGAGTCCATGGACCTCCCTGTCAGTCGGGACATAGCGTCCGCATTAGCATTGGCATCATGACCACGATACTGAATTTTGTAGCTGTATGCCCCCAAGAATAGGGCATAGCGTTGGAGGCGGGCCGCAGTAGTCTGGGAGATACCTTTGTCAGGGCTAAAGATCTGAAGGAGTGGTTTATGGTCCGTCAGTATGGTGAATTCCCTACCATACAGGTAAAGATGAAACTTCTTAATCGCCCATATCAGCGCAAGAGCCTCTTTGTCAATGTGTGAGTAATTGCTTTCTGCTTTTGTCAAAGACCTGGAGGCAAATGCCACTGGTTTTTCTGACCCATCTGGTAAGATGTGGGATAGTACCGCCCCCAGACCATAGGGTGAGGCATCACAAGCCAAGGTGAGAGGCTTCTGGAGGTCATAGTGCACGAGCATGCGTGACGCCAACAGCTTCCGCTTAGAAACTTTAAAAGCACGTTGGCATGCAGCCGACCAGTCCCATCTGGAGTGTTTCTCCAAAAGCTTGTTCAACGGAAACAAGGTGTGTGCCAGATCTGGCAGGAATTTGTGGTAATAGTTCAGCAAGCCAAGGTATGATCGCAGCTGCTGGACGTTGGTTGGGGCTGGAGCTTTGACTAAAGCATCAACCTTGGCTTCTGTGGTGTGTATACCTTCTGCATCCACAAGGTGGCCACAAAACTCCAATTTAGGCACCATGAATTGGCATTTTGCTAAGTTCACTTTCAGACCCTGTTCTTGGAGTCTCGCCAACACAAGCTCCACATTCTGCTTGTGTTCCTGGTCGGTCCGTCCTGTAATGAGCATGTCATCTAGCAGGCACTGAGTGAAAGGAATGTCCGCCAAAATCTCGTCCATTTTTCGTTGCCAAATGGCTGGGGCAGAGGCTACCCCAAACACCATCCGATTATATTGATACAGTCCCTTGTGGGTGTTGATGGTCAGAAACTTGCGGGAAGAAGGATGGACCTCAAACTGTAAATATGCTTGTTTGAGATCAAGCTTGGTGAACTTTTGACCTCCTGCAAGAGAGGCAAAAATGTCATCTACTCTGGGTAGGGGATACTGGTCTATTTCCAGTTGAGAGTTCAGTGCCATGCGGAAATCGCCACAAATGCGCAAGTCCCCATTCGATTTCTTTACCGGTACAACTGGTGATGCCCACTCGCTGTGCTCTACCTTTGAGATGACACCTTGTTCCTCCAGCCGACTTAGTTCTGCTTCCACACCTGCTCGGAGTGCGAAAGGTACTGTCCGAGCTTTGAAGAACTTAGGCTGAGCGTTGGGTTTCAGCTTGAGTCTCACACAGTCATGCTTTATTTTTCCCAACTGGTCATCAAAAATCTTTGGGAACCGCTGCTTCAGGGACACCACCCATCCCTCATTATCTCCTAATGGAATGGTAACGGTGTTACAGGGACTTATGGCGATGTCTGGCATACCAAAGTGAGCAATCCAGTCTCTCCCAAAGAGAGGGGGTCCCCCATTTTCTAGGATATATAATGGCAGTCTCTTTGTCTGACCCTTGTACAATACCTTTACTTTTGCGTAACCCAGTGGGTGGAGTATCTGCTTTGAGTATGTCTGCAGTTTGATTGGTGTTGGGCGGACAGTTTTTCGGGTCTGAAGTTGTCTCCATTGTTTCTGGGTGATAACTGAAACTGCTGCTCCTGTGTCTACATCCATCTGAGTCTCTTTCCCTCAACGGTTACATCTACAGTCATTGCGGAGGGTGCTGAATGCATATGATGTATGTCTAACCTGTGGAGCACTTGCTCATCCTCGGACTCAGATGATGATGTATATCTTCCCACCATATATGTCTTTGTCTTGGGGTTCAGAGGTTGTTTATCTCGCACCTTCTTGCTACGGCAAACTCGTTTCAGATGGCCGGTCCTACCGCAATTATGACAGGTCTGATCCTTAAACCGGCAGACTTTGTGATCATGGTCTGTATTCCCACAATGGTAGCAAGCTGACTCCCGGCTTGGTGGGGGTCTGTATTCCCACAACGGTAGCAAGCTGACTCCCGGCTTGGTGGGGGTCTGTATTCCCACAACGGTAGCAAGCTGACCCCCGGCTTGGTGGGGGTCTGTATTTCCAGTTTGCAGCAGTTGGCTTGACTACTGTTCTGAAAACTTCCTGCTTCACCTCTTCCCTTCTGCTCTGGGGGTTCAATTCCTCTGTATCTTTCACAGCCATTTCCATCACTGAAGCTATCTCAATTGCCTTTGTAAGGGTAAGGTCTTTCTCTGTTAACAGTCTCTTTTGTGTGGACTCACAATTCAGTCCCATGACAAACTTATCTCTCAGTGCAGTAGGTAGGTAGTCCCCAAAAGAGCAGGTAGAGGCTAGTCTGCGAAGGGCGAGCACATAAACTTTAATCTCTTCACCTGTCTGCTGCTGCCTCTGATAGAAGTGAAATCTTTCTGCAATCTCTAGTGGTTTAGGCTGGAAGTGATTCTCTAGCAGTGTCAGCAGCTCTGCCAATGTCTTAGCTGCTGGTTTTACAGGGGAAAGCAGATCCCTAAGAGTGTCATATGTCTTGGCCCCAACCACTGTCAGAAACACTGCTACTTGCCTGTTGTCTGGGATGGCATTTGCACTGAAATACTGTTCCAGTCTCTCAACCCAGGAACTCCAGGATGTCTGTTCTCCATCAAACTCACTTAATGTCCCGATTAATGACATTTTCCTGCTGGGATCTGTGATTGCTTTTATCCAGGTGACAATCCACAATGTCTTTGTCTCTCTCTCAGACTGATAGACACTTTGTAAATCCCATCCTCGTTGCCACTGTTATATCCTCTGTGTTGTGAGGAAGACAAGACTCTGGTCTGGTACAATGGATGTTTATTCAGTACAGCCTGTACACTGCAACATGCATCTCAGGACATTACATATCTCTGCTTTCTACATGTGGTCTCTCTAAGATGGCTACTATGCCCCTTGACCCTTGTCATCACTGCTGGGTGGAGCCAGCCTTAAAGTGCCAGTACATGTGGAACCCTTAAGGTATAACACCTACTGACACCGTCCACTGCCCTACTGACACCGTCCACTGCTCTACTGACACCGTCCACTGCCCTACTGACACCGTCCACTGCTCCACTGACACCGTCCACTGCCCTACTGACACCGTCCACTGCCCTACTGACACCGTCCACTGCTCTACTGACACCGTCCACTGCCCTACTGACACCGTCCTCTGCCCTACTGACACCGTCCTCTGCCCTACTGACACCGTCCACTGCCCTACTGACACCATCCACTGCCCTACTGACACCGTCCTCTGCCCTACTGACACCGTCCACTGCCCTACTGACACCGTCCTCTGCCCTACTGACACCGTCCTCTGCCCTACTGACACCGTCCACTGCCCTACTGACACCGTCCACTGCCCTACTGACACCGTCCACTGCTCTACTGTTATACCTGAAGGGTTTCACATGTACTGGCACTTTAAGGCTGGCTCCACCCAACAGTGATGACAAGGGTCAAGGGGCATAGTAGCCATCTTAGAGAGACCACATGTAGGAAGCAGAGAGATATGTAATGTCCTGAGATGCATGTTGCAGTGTACAGGCTATACTGAATAAACATCCATTGTTCCAGCCCAGAGTCTTGTCTCCCTCACAACACAGAGGATATAACAGTGGCGACGAGGATGGGATTTACAAAGTGTCTATCAGTCTGAGAGAGAGACAAAGACATTGTGGATTGTCACCTGGATAAAAGCAATCACAGATCCCAGCAGGAAAATGTCATTAATCGGGACATTAAGTGAGTTTGATGGAGAACAGACATCCTGGACTTCCTGGGTTGAGAGGCTGGAACAGTATTTCAGTGCAAATGCCATCCCAGACAACAGGCAAGTAGCAGTGTTTCTGACAGTGGTTGGGGCCAAGACATATGACACTCTTAGGGATCTGCTTTCCCCTGTAAAACCAGCAGCTAAGACATTGGCAGAGCTGCTGACACTGCTAGAGGATCACTTCCAGCCTAAACCATTAGAGATTGCAGAAAGATTTCGCTTCTATCAAAGGCAGCAGCAGACAGGTGAAGAGATTAAAGTTTATGTGCTCGCCCTTCGCAGACTAGCCTCGACCTGTTCTTTTGGGGACTACCTACCTACTGCACTGAGAGATAAGTTTGTCATGGGACTGAATTGTGAGTCAACACAAAAGAGACTGTTAACAGAAAAAGACCTTACCCTTACAAAGGCAATTGAGATAGCTTCAGTGATGGAAATGGCTGTGAAAGATACAGAGGAATTGAACCCCCAGAGCAGAAGGGAAGAGGTGAAGCAGGAAGTTTTCAGAACAGCAGTCAAGCCAACTGCTGCAAACTGGAAATACAGACCCCCACCAAGCCGGGAGTCAGCTTGCCACCATTGTGGGAATACAGACCCCCACCAAGCCAAGAGTCAGCTTGCTACCATTGTGGGAATACAGACCCCCACCAAGCCGGGAGTCAGCTTGCTACCGTTGTGGGAATACAGACCCCCACCAAGCCGGGAGTCAGCTTGCTACCGTTGTGGGAATACAGACCATGATTACAAAGTCTGCCGGTTTAAGGATCAGACCTGTCATAATTGCGGTAGGACCGGCCATCTGAAACGAGTTTGCCGTAGCAAGAAGGTGCGAGATAAACAACCTCTGAACCCCAAGACTAAGACATATATGGTGGGAAGATATACATCATCATCTGAGTCAGAGGATGAGGAAATGCTCCACAGGTTGGACATACATCATATGCATTCAGCACCCTCCGCAATGACTGTAGATGTAACCATTGAGGGAAAGAAACTCAGGATGGATGTAGACACAGGAGCAGCAGTTTCAGTTATCACCCAGAAACAATGGAGACAACTTCAGACCCGAAAAACTGTCCGCCCAACACCAATCAAACTGCAGACATACTCAAAACAGATACTCCACCCACTGGGTTACGCAAAAGTAAAGGTATTGTACAAGGGTCAGACAAAGAGACTGCCATTATATATCCTAGAAAATGGGGGACCCCCTCTCTTTGGGAGAGACTGGATTGCTCACTTTGGTATGCCAGACATCGCCATAAGTCCCTGTAACACCGTTACCATTCCATTAGGAGATAATGAGGGATGGGTGGTGTCCCTGAAGCAGCGGTTCCCAAAGATTTTTGATGACCAGTTGGGAAAAATAAAGCATGACTGTGTGAGACTCAAGCTGAAACCCAACGCTCAGCCTAAGTTCTTCAAAGCTCGGACAGTACCTTTCGCACTCCGAGCAGGAGTGGAAGCAGAACTAAGTCGGCTGGAGGAACAAGGTGTCATCTCAAAGGTAGAGCACAGTGAGTGGGCATCACCAGTTGTACCGGTAAAGAAATCGAATGGGGACTTGCGCATTTGTGGCGATTTCCGCATGGCACTGAACTCTCAACTGGAAATAGACCAGTATCCCCTACCCAGAGTAGATGACATTTTTGCCTCTCTTGCAGGAGGTCAAAAGTTCACCAAGCTTGATCTCAAACAAGCATATTTACAATTTGAGGTCCATCCTTCTTCCCGCAAGTTTCTGACCATCAACACCCACAAGGGACTGTATCAATATAATCGGATGGTGTTTGGGGTAGCCTCTGCCCCAGCCATTTGGCAACGAAAAATGGACGAGATTTTGGCGGACATTCCTTTCACTCAGTGCCTGCTAGATGACATGCTCATTACAGGACGGACCGACCAGGAACACAAGCAGAATGTGGAGCTTGTGTTGGCGAGACTCCAAGAACAGGGTCTGAAAGTGAACTTAGCAAAATGCCAATTCATGGTGCCTAAATTGGAGTTTTGTGGCCACCTTGTGGATGCAGAAGGTATACACACCACGGAAGCCAAGGTTGATGCGTTAGTCAAAGCTCCAGCCCCAACCAACGTCCAGCAGCTGCGATCATACCTTGGCTTGCTGAACTATTACCACAAATTCCTGCCAGATCTGGCACACACCTTGTTTCCGTTGAACAAGCTTTTGGAGAAACACTCCAGATGGGACTGGTCGGCTGCATGCCAACGTGCTTTTGAAGTTTCTAAGCGGAAGCTGTTGGCGTCACGCATGCTCGTGCACTATGACCTCCAGAAGCCTCTCACCTTGGCTTGTGATGCCTCACCCTATGGTCTGGGGGCGGTACTATCTCACATCTTACCAGATGGGTCAGAAAAACCAGTGGCATTTGCCTCCAGGTCTTTGACAAAAGCAGAAAGCAATTACTCACACATTGACAAAGAGGCTCTTGCGCTGATATGGGCAATTAAGAAGTTTCATCTTTACCTGTATGGTAGGGAATTCACCATACTGACGGACCATAAACCACTCCTTCAGATCTTTAGCCCTGACAAAGGCATCTCCCAGACTACTGCGGCCCGCCTCCAACGCTATGCCCTATTCTTGGGGGCATACAGCTACAAAATTCAGTATCGTGGTCATGATGCCAATGCTAATGCGGACGCTATGTCCCGACTGACAGGGAGGTCCATGGACTCTTCTCCACCGGTCAAGAGTTGTCGTTACACCAGCCTGTCCTTCTTGTCTTCTGGGGAGATAGCAGCCCATACAAACAAGGATACCTTTCTGAAAACAATACTCTCCTGGGTACGTTCCGGTTGGCCTGCAACTGTCACACAGGAGTATGAACCTTATTTCCGTAGGCGTATGGAATTAACTGTGGCTGGCAACTGTGTTTTATGGGGAGACCGAGTGATCATTCCACAGACCCTCCGGAGACACATTCTGGACTTGCTACATACTGGTCATCCCGGGAGCACACGTATGAAACAAAAGGCCAGAGGCTATGTGTGGTGGCCAAACCTAGACTCAGATATCACAACATATGTGAATGCTTGTGCTGGATGTGCACAAACGGCAAGAGACCCTCCTCGAGGGTGCGTCCAGCCCTGGACTTGGCCCACGGTTCCTTGGTTTCGCCTACACTTGGACTTTGCAGGCCCGATCAGAGGACACACCTTCTTGATCATAGTGGACGCCCATTCAAAGTGGCCTGAGGTAATTCCTGTTACTCAGCCAACGACTAAGGCAACGGTTTCCATACTGTTACATCTCGCTGCTACGTTTGGATACCCCAGAGAAATCGTCACAGACAACGGTGCACAATTCACCAGTCAGGAGTTTCAGCGTTTCCTGACTGCCCACAACATCAAGCACAAGTTGACCGCACCTTACCACCCGGCTACAAATGGTCAAGCAGAGCGGTTTGTGCAGACTTTTAAACGCTACTTCAAAGCTACAGTGGCTGCAAGTAAACAACAGTCCCTGTCACCCCAGCAGCTGGACTCCTTCCTTTCTGCTTACAGAAACACACCACATGCAACCACTGGGAAAACTCCAGCAGAACTCCTTCTGAGGCGGCAGCCATGGACTGTTTTGGATATGCTCCGCCCTCAAACAGTCCAGGAACATGTACTACAGTCCCAAGACAAGATGGTCCAACACAATGAGCTCCCCCGATTCACAGCCCAACAAAAGGTATGGGCCCGATCTTATGGGGCTTCCAACACCCGTTGGCTTCCTGCTGTCATTGCAGAGACCTTGGGACCCAAGATGTACAAGGTCCGCCTGGAAGATGGTTCCATTTGCAGACGTCATGCGGACCAACTGCGTCCTCGTTCTCAACTGCCCGAATCCCTGATGCCGGCTGAACCATCAGTGTCTCAAGGATCTGCTCCCAGCGAATCAGGATGCACAGAGACTGATGATTGTGGGGACTCTGAACTTTTGAACTCGTCTCCAACAGAGCCCTCCAGCTCTGGTCCGGAGGTCTGTTTACCCTCTGAGCTGGGGGATCCCTTCTTGGCCCTGCCGGTACCCATTCCGGCCAGCCCTGTTTCCTCCGGTCCCGAATCGCTGGATGCCCGGCCTCAGCGACACTGTCGCCCTCCTGACCGGTTTCAGTTGCAAGAGCGGTTACGAGACTTTCGACGGGGCCGACGGAAGTGATCCGATGACATATTAACCCCGCAACGGTTCCTGGAAGCTTGAAGTCCCATAATTCTCCTGTGTTTGGAGGACTGTTATTGGACAGCTATCAGTTAATGTTTTGTGCCTGTTATTGTTTTGTTGTGTTTTTTTTTTTTTTTTGTTTTTTGTTTTTTTTTAGGGATGGATGGAAGGTGTTATACCTGAAGGGTTTCACATGTACTGGCACTTTAAGGCTGGCTCCACCCAACAGTGATGACAAGGGTCAAGGGGCATAGTAGCCATCTTAGAGAGACCACATGTAGGAAGCAGAGAGATATGTAATGTCCTGAGATGCATGTTGCAGTGTACAGGCTATACTGAATAAACATCCATTGTTCCAGCCCAGAGTCTTGTCTCCCTCACAACACAGAGGATATAACATCTACTGACACCCTCCACTGCTCTACTGACACCGTCCACTGCTCTACTGACACCGTCCACAGCCCTACTGACACCATCCACTGCTCTACTGACACCGTCCACTGCTCTACTGACACCGTCCACAGCCCTACTGACACCATCCACTGCTCTACTGACACCATCCACTGCTCTACTGACACCGTCCACTGCTCTACTGACACTGCTCTACTGACACCGTCCTCTTCCCTACTGACACCGTCCTCTGCCCTACTGACACCGTCCACTGCTCTACTGACACCACCCACTGCTCTACTGACACAGTCCACTGCTCTAATGACACCGTCCACTGCTCTACTGACACCACCCACTGCTCTACTGACACCGTCCACTGCTCTACTGACACCACCCACTGCTCTACTGACACCATCCTCTGCCCTACTGACACCGTCCACTGCTCTACTGACACCGTCCACTGCTCTACTGACACTGTGTCCATGTCCACAGCTCTCACCTTGGCACCCAGCCCCCACTATTCCCAGCTCTGACCTCTGCACCTAGCACCATGCCCAATCCACAGTTCTCATCTCTTCACCCATCAGGCCCATTCGCTCCAATCAACAGCTTTCCTTTCTGCACCCAGGAAGTGCAACTTCCCCCTTCCGCAGCCTTTTCTTCCCTCCTAGGCTCACCCTGTGTCCGGCTCTAATAGGCAGCCACCAGCGCTGGGTTATTGTAAACTACAGCACAGCAGCCCTCTCCCTGCCAGCAGCTGTGTAAGAAGGAAAGTGGGGTGTGTGCCCTGAGTCTCAGGGGAGCTCTGCAGAGAGGTGACACCACAGCAGGAGCACTCAGCTCTGCACAAGCTCTGGGGAGGGGGGGTGGGCAGAGCCAACCTCGGCACCCCCTAGATCTGCTTAGAGAGGCGCTCCGCTGACTGTGGGGAAAAAAAGAAAATTCGGCAGCTTAATATCATGTAGGGTGTTCTGTAGTCCTGTTCTAGGGTGACAACGCTGCTTCTCCATTGGTACAGTGTGTAAATGTTGTCACCATAGGACTGGAAGTGTGTTACTGGCAGGATCACCAGGCGAAAAATAAAAGGGAAAATCCTGAAAGCTAATGAAGCTTTTCCATAGAAGGAGCGATAAGCTGGAAAATATTACATTTTTGTTCCTAAAGATTAGATACGCTTTAAAATAAATGAATAAAACAGAACCAATATGGCCTTCTGCAGTTTGCTTTTTGCCCCAGTAGATGGCAGCAGCGTCCTGCATCAAACCCTAATACCTGGCGCCTCCATGGCAGCATACCTGTGATAGAGCTCCGCCTCCAGGACTAGTGAATAGCATAAATTAAAGGCATAGTCCCTCCCCCAACATTCTCCTTTTCCCCCTCATACCTTCTTGTGCTGGTGAAGTAGCAGTACGTCCATACCTCTCGGCAGCGTCCGCCGGGTTCAGCCTTTCCCGTGCGCCGCTCACAGCGCTGATAAGACTGGGAACCCCTCTGTGGATCTGTTGGGGTCTTTTTCGCAGAGTTTCCTCACAAGAACGCCGTCTGCTATCGCATCCATGATGAGAGTCGCACCCTAAGGATCACCTCACATCCTTCCGGGCTTTCCATTTTATTTCTAGGCATATATTGTTTTCCTGGTACCTCCATGGCGGTATACCTGTGACAAGCTCCGCCTTGGCTCCTCCCTCAGGACTAGTGAATATTATAAAAGAAATGGTCAGTGCAGCCCCCACATTCTCCTTTTTTTCCTCATACCTCATGGCAGTGAATTCTGGTCGGTTGTCCTTACCTTCTGCATTCGGCAGCTTCTGTCCGGGTTCAAGCCTCTCCCGGACACCGTGGTCCCTTCTCTTGGGCAGCGAAACGCGTAGGTAGGGAGTCCCTTCTGTTGGGACAAGCGGTTTGTCTCTGATAAGAGTTCTATCTGTTTTTAGGCATTAGCTCAGTTCTGGCCACAGAGGCAGCAGCCATTTCTTTATTTCTTCCTCCCAAACTTTCCTCTTCACTTTTCTATTCCCCACCTCTTCCTCCTCCCCCACCTCTTCCTTGGCTGCGGGCATCGGACCGGTGGTGGTGGAGCGGAGCCGCCGCGGGAGACGGACGGGGGAGATGTCGGCGCCGGCTCCCTCAGTCAGTCGCACCCGACGAGTCCCGACTCCCGACACACAAGTCACGTCTGCGCCACGCCAGCACCATCCACCGAGTCAGTCCGACACTGAGTCACATGCCCGCCGGCGACCAATCAAGGAGCAACATGGCATCATGTGATGACCCGGGCCACCCAATCACACTTCACACTGCATTTACATGCTCCATCCCGCCGGCCCTGAGGAGAAATTAGACAGAGACCCCGGACTGCCACCCGCGCCGTGCTCGATGTAACGGGTAACGCAGCGAATCTAACGGCGCTCCTGCTGGGGCAAATGTAATTACTTACAACACTGGTGGGGGGGGGTGCACATGCACGCCGCCGGTGAGTCGCTGTGATCACGCGCAGGCGCAGCAGGAGCCCAGCGGTGGGTAACGGGACTCAGTGTTTCCTGACAGCTGCCGATCATCCAGCAGAGAGACAGAACGCCGATCTTCCTATGTAAACAAAACAGATCTCCGTTCTGTCAGGAGGGAAGACAAGGACTAAAACCCGCCTCTTCCTCCCCCCCCGCCTCTTCCTCCTCCCCCACCTCTTCCTCCTCCCCCGCCTCTTCCTCCCCCCCGCCTCTTCCTCCCCCCGCCTCTTCCTCCTCCCCCACCTCTTCCTCCTCCCCCACCTCTTCCTCCCCCCGCCTCTTCCCCCTCCCCCGCCTCTTCCTCCCCCGCCTCTTCCTCCTCCCCCACCTCTTCCCCCTCCCCCGCCTCTTCCTCCTCCCCCACCTTTTCCTCCTCCCCCACCTCTTCCCCCTCCCCCGCCTCTACCTCCCCCGCCTCTTCCTCCTCCCCCACCTCTTCCCCCTCCCCCGCCTCTTCCTCCCCCGCCTCTTCCTCCTCCCCCACCTCTTCCCCCTCCCCCGCCTCTTCCTCCTCCCCCACCTTTTCCTCCTCCCCCACCTCTTCCCCCTCCCCCGCCTCTACCTCCCCCCGCTTCTTCCCCCTCCCCCGCCTCTTCCTCCCCCGCCTCTTCCTCCTCCCCCACCTCTTCCTCCTCCCCCACCTCTTCCTCCCCCACCTCTTCCCCCTCCCCCGCCTCTTCCTCCCCCCGCCTCTTCCCCCTCCCCCGCCTCTTCCTCCCCCGCCTCTTCCTCCTCCCCCACCTCTTCCTCCTCCCCCACCTCTTCCTCCCCCCGCCTCTTCCCCCTCCCTCGCCTCTTCCTCCTCCCCCACCTCTTCCTCCCCCCGCCTCTTCCCCCTCCCTCGCCTCTTCCTCCTCCCCCGCCTCTTCCTCCCCCCGCCTCTTCCCCCTCCCCCGCCTCTTCCTCCCCCCCACATCTTCCTCCTCCCCCGCCTCTTCCTCCTCCCCCACCTCTTCCTCCTCCCCCACCTCTTCCTCCCCCACCTCTTCCCCCTCCCCCGCCTCTTCCTCCCCCCCACATCTTCCTCCTCCCCCGCCTCTTCCTCCTCCCCCACCTCTTCCTCCTCCCCCACCTCTTCCTCCCCCACCTCTTCCCCCTCCCCCGCCTCTTCCTCCCCCCGCCTCTTCCCCCTCCCCCGCCTCTTCCTCCTCCCCCACCTCTTCCTCCCCTCGCCTCTTCCTCCTCCCCCACCTCTTCCTCCTCCCCCACCTCTTCCCCCTCCCCCGCGTCTTCCTCCTCCCCCACCTCTTCCTCCTCCCCGCGTCTTCCCCCTCCCCCACCTCTTCCTCCTCCCCTCCTCTTCCTCCTCCCCCACCTCTTCCCCCTCCCCCGCCTCTTCCTCCTCCCCGCCTCTTCCTCCTCCCCCGCCTCTTCCTCCTCCCCCACCTCTTCCTCCTCCCCTCCTCTTCCTCCCCCGCCTCTTCCTCCTCCCCCGCGTCTTCCTCCTCCCCTCCTCTTCCTCCCCCGCCTCTTCCTCCTCCCCCGCGTCTTCCTCCTCCCCCGCCTCTTCCTCCTCCCCCGCCTCTTCCTCCCCCCCGCCTCTTCCTCCTCCCCCGCCTCTTCCTCCCCCCCGCCTCTTCCTCCTCCCCCACCTCTTCCTCCTCCCCCACCTCTTCCCCCTCCCCCGCGTCTTCCTCCTCCCCCACCTCTTCCTCCTCCCCCACCTCTTCCTCCTCCCCTCCTCTTCCTCCTCCCCCACCTCTTCCCCCTCCCCCGCGTCTTCCTCCTCCCCCGCCTCTTCCTCCTCCCCGCCTCTTCCTCCTCCCCCGCCTCTTCCTCCTCCCCCGCGTCTTCCTCCTCCCCCTCCTCTTCCTCCTCCCCCACCTCTTCCCCCTCCCCCGCGTCTTCCTCCTCCCCCGCCTCTTCCTCCTCCCCCGCCTCTTCCCCCTCCCCCGCCTCTTCCTCCTCCCCCGCCTCTTCCCCCTCCCCCGCCTCTTCCTCCTCCCCCACCTCTTCCCCCTCCCCCGCCTCTTCCTTCTCCCCCGCGTCTTCCTCCTCCCCCGCCTCTTCCTCCTCCCCCGCCTCTTCCTCCTCCCCCACCTCTTCCTCCTCCCCCGCGTCTTCCTCCTCCCCCGCCTCTTCCTCCTCCCCCGCCTCTTCCCCCTCCCCCGCGTCTTCCCCCTCCCCCGCCTCTTCCTCCTCCCCCGCCTCTTCCCCCTCCCCCGCCTCTTCCTCCTCCCCCACCTCTTCCCCCTCCCCCGCCTCTTCCTTCTCCCCCGCGTCTTCCTCCTCCCCCGCCTCTTCCTCCTCCCCCCCTCCCCCCTCCCCCCCCTCCCCCCCCCCCCTCCCCCCCCCCCCCTCCCCCCCCCCCTCCCCCCCCCCCCCCTCCCCCCCCCCCTTCCCCCCCCCCCCCCCCCCCCCCCCTCCCCCCCCCCCCCCCCCCCCCCTCCCCCCCCCCCCCCCCCCCCCCCCCCCCTCCCCCCCCCCCCCCCCCCCCTCCCCCCTCCCCCCCCCCCCCTCCCCCCCCCCCCCCCCCCCCCCTCCCCCCCCCCCCCCCCCCCCCCCCCCCCCCCCCCCCCCCCCCCCCCCTCCCCCCCCCCCCCCCCCCCCCCCCCCTCCCCCCCCCCCCCCCCCCCCCCCCCTCCCCCCCCCCCCCCCCCCCTCCCCCCCCTCCCCCCCCCCTCCCCCCCCCCCCCCCCCCTCCCCCCCCCCCCCCCCCCCCCCCTCCCCCCCCCCCCCCCCCCCCCTCCCCCGCCTCTTCCTCCTCCCCTCCTCTTCCTCCTCCCCCGCCTCTTCCCCCTCCCCCGCCTCTTCCTCCTCCCCCGCCTCTTCCTCCTCCCCCGCCTCTTCCTCCTCCCCCACCTCTTCCTCCTCCCCCGCCTCTTCCTCCTCCCCCACCTCTTCCTCCTCCCCCGCCTCTTCCTCCTCCCCCGCCTCTTCTTCCTCCCCACCCGCCTCTTCCTCCTCCCCCGCGTCTTCCTCCTCCCCCACCTCTTCCTCCTCCCCCACCTCTTCCTTCCACAGCAGCTGTGATCTATGGATAGGGGAAGCTCTGCAGCAGCTGTGTTCTATGGATAGGGGAAGCTCTGCTGCTGTGATATATGGATAGGGGAAGCTCTGCTGCTGTGATCTATGGATAGGGGAAGCTCTGCTGCTGTGATCTATGGATAGGGGAAGCTCTGCTGCTGTGATCTATGGATAGGGGAAGCTCTGCTGCTGTGATCTATGGATAGGGGAAGCTCTGCTGCTGTGATCTATGGATAGGGGAAGCTCTGCTGCTGTGATCTAT
The DNA here is from genome assembly GCF_905171775.1 of Rana temporaria. NCBI lineage: Eukaryota > Metazoa > Chordata > Amphibia > Anura > Ranidae > Rana > Rana temporaria. The sequence goes on along the minus strand of NC_053500.1, from coordinate 148,843,808 downwards.
GGATAGAAAGCTCATGTTTCTGTGATTGACAGGAAAGGGGCGGGCCTGTAGTAGCCTTATTCACGCCCACAGACGTGTGACTGACATGAAAGGGGCGGGCCTGTAGTAGCCGTAGCCACGCCCACAGACGTGTGACTGACAGGAAAGGGGCGGGCTTGTAGTAGCCATAGCCACGCCCACAGACGTGTGACTGACAGGAGGTTCTGCAGCAGCTGAGGCGGGAAGGGGCGGAGAGCGGATCCGGAATAGGGACGCAGTGGGCGTAACTAAGGAAGGGCGGGGCCCAGGGACGTCACGTCCACTAAGGGGGGGCGGTGGTGTAGAAGGGCGTGCCCTAGAGACCTCAGACCACTCCTCCCCAATCAGGGAACGGAAGAGGGGCGGGGTTAGGAGTTTTGCAGCGTTGTGGAGGGAGGAGTCGGAACCTGGATGACGTCACGACCCTGGCCGGTGGGAGGAGTAGCGGAGCGGAGAGAGGAAGGCGGGGTTTGAGACGTCACGGCCGGGATAGTGGGCGGGGCGCACAGTGGGGGTTGCTGCATTGCAGCCTTCATCTGAAATCTCATCTCTAACAATGGCGACTTCCAACCCCGGAGAGAGCGGAGGAGGAGCGGGGCCCGGGGCGCAGGGGCCACACGGCGCTGTCAGCGGCATGCAGGGTGAGACCCCCCTCCCCCCTTCTCTGTATATATATTATATGCACAGACCCCCCCCCTGTATACATATTATATACACAGACCCCCCCTCCCCCCATATATATATTATATGCACAGACCCCCCCTCCCCCCTGTATACATATTATATACACAGACCCCCCCTCCCCCCTGTATACATATTATATACACAGACCCCCCCTCCCCCCATATATATATTATATGCACAGACCCCCCCCTGTATACATATTATATACAGAGACCCCCCCTGTATACATATTATATACACAGACCCCCCCCCCCCCTGTATACATATTATATACACAGACCCCCCCCTTCTCTGTATATATATATTATATGCACAGACCCCCCCTCCCCCCATATATATATTATATGCACAGACCCCCCCCTGTATACATATTATATACACAGACCCCCCCTCCCCCCTGTATACATATTATATACACAGACCCCCCCTCCCCCCATATATTATATACACAGACCCCCCCTCCCCCCATATATTATATACACAGACCCCCCCTCCCCCCATATATATATTATATGCACAGACCCCCCCCTGTATACATATTATATACACAGACCCCCCCTCCCCCCATATATTATATACACAGACCCCCCCTCCCCCCATATATATATTATATGCACAGACCCCCCCTCCCCCCATATATATATTATATACACAGACCCCCCCCCCTGTATACATATTATATACAGAGACCCCCCCTCCCCCCATATATTATATACACAGACCCCCCCTCCCCCCATATATTATATACACAGACCCCCCCTCCCCCCATATATTATATACACAGACCCCCCCTCCCCCCATATATATATTATATGCACAGACCCCCCCCTGTATACATATTATATACACAGAACCCCCTCCCCCCATATATTATATACACAGACCCCCCCTCCCCCCTGTATACATATTATATACACAGACCCCCCCTCCCCCCATATATTATATACACAGACCCCCCCTCCCCCCATATATATATTATATACACAGACCCCCCCTCCCCCCATATATATATTATATACACAGACCCCCCTCCCCCCTTCTCTGTATATATATTATATGCACAGACCCCCCCCTCCCCCTGTATACATATTATATACACAGACCCCCCCTCCCCCCTTCTCTGTATATATATCATATGCACAGACCCCCCCTCCCCCCATATATTATATACACAGACCCCCCCTCCCCCCATATATTATATACACAGCCCCCCCCCTCCCCCCTTCTCTGTATATATATCATATGCACAGACCCCCCCTCCCCCCATATATTATATACACAGACCCCCCCTCCCCCCATATATATATTATATACACAGACCCCCCTCCCCCCATATATATATTATATACACAGACCCCCCTCCCCCCATATATATATTATATACACAGACCCCCCTCCCCCCTTCTCTGTATATATATTATATGCACAGACCCCCCCTGTATACATATTATATACACAGACCCCCCCTCCCCCCATATATATATTATATGCACAGACCCCCCCCTGTATACATATTATATACACAGACCCCCCCTCCCCCCATATATTATATACACAGACCCCCCCTCCCCCCTGTATACATATTATATACACAGACCCCCCCTCCCCCCATATATTATATACACAGACCCCCCCTCCCCCCATATATATATTATATACACAGACCCCCCCTCCCCCCATATATTATATACACAGACCCCCCCTCCCCCCATATATATATTATATGCACAGACCCCCCCCTGTATACATATTATATACAGAGACCCCCCCTCCCCATATATATATTATATACACAGACCCCCCTCCCCCCATATATATATTATATACACAGACCCCCCCTCCCCCCATATATATATTATATACACAGACCCCCCCTCCCCCCATATATTATATACAGAGACCCCCCTCCCCCCATTTATTATATACACAGACCCCCCCTCCCCCCATTTATTATATACAGAGACCCCCCCTCCCCCCATTTATTATATACACAGACCCCCCCTCCCCCCCCTGTATACATATTATATACAGAGACCCCCCCTCCCCCCATATATTATATACACAGACCCCCCCTCCCCCCATATATTATATACACAGACCCCCCCCATTTACACAGACCCCCCCTCCCCCCCCCTGTATACATATTATATACACAGACCCCCCCTCCCCCCATATATATATTATATACACAGACCCCCCCTCCCCCCCCTGTATACATATATACACAGACCCCCCCCCCTGTATACATATTATATACACAGACCCCCCCTCCCCCCCCTGTATACATATTATATACACAGACCCCCCCTCCCCCCATATATTATATACAGAGACCCCCCCCCTCCCCCCCATATATTATATACACAGACCCCCCCCTCCCCCCATATATATATATTATATACACAGACCCCCCCTCCCCCCCCTGTATACATATTATATACACAGACCCCCCCTCCCCCCATATATTATATACAGAGACCCCCCCTCCCCCCCATATCTTATATACACAGACCCCCCCCTCCCCCCATATATTATATACACAGACCCCCCCCTCCCCCCATATATATATATTATATACACAGACCCCCCCTCCCCCCATATATATATTATATACACAGACCCCCCCTCCCCCCATATATATATTGTATACACAGACCCCCCCTCCCCCCATATATATATTATATACACAGACCCCCCCCCCCCTCTGTATATATATTATATACACAGACCCCCCTCCCCCCCCTGTATACATATTATATACACAGACCCCCCCCCCTCCCCCCATATATATATTATATACACAGACCCCCCCTCCCCCTGTATATATATTATATACACAGACCCCCCCCTCCCCCCATATATAATATACACATCTATATATATCTCTGTACATGTATTCACCTCCTCTGTATATAATATCCTCCATGTACCCCCCTCTGTAGGTATGGAGGACGCACTGACCCCCCCCCCCTTCTGTCCCCTCTTTACCCCCCCTCCCCCATCTGTGCTGCGATCACCATTGTTACACTACACAGTCTGGGAGATCTGTGTACAGCTCCTGGCTCCGGTTGGTACATTTATTGTGCCCCCCCCCCCCCCGTGTAGAGAGAGCCCCAAAATAGCTCCGACCCACGGCACCCCGACATTCGTCACTGTGTTATCCCAGACCGTCGCCTCTGTACTCCCCTCCCCCACCGTATCTCCCTATACCATACTCCCTCCCCAGAAGTGCAATCTGATTGGCTGCAATGGATTACAGAACTGTCAATTGGAAGGGTCCCCCCCCCCGTCACTTCTGTCCCCTCTGTGTCCCCCCCTTGTCACTTGTGTCCCCCCCTTGTCACTTCTGTCACCTCTGTGTGCCCCCCCCCCCGTCACTTCTGTCCCCTCTGTGTGTCCCCCCCCCCGTCACTTCTGTCCCCTCTGTGTGTCCCCCCCTTGTCACTTCTGTCCCCTCTGTGTCCCCCCCTTGTCACTTCTGTCCCCTCTGTGTGTCCCCCCCTTGTCACTTCTGTCCCCTCTGTGTGTCCCCCCCTTGTCACTTCTGTCCCCTCTGTGTGTCCCCCCCTTGTCACTTCTGTCCCCTCTGTGTGTCCCCCCCTTGTCACTTCTGTCCCATCTGTGTGTCCCCCCCCGTCACTTCTGTCCCATCTGTGTCCCCCCCCTTGTCACTTCTGTCCCCTCTGTGTCCCCCCCTTGTCACTTCTGTCCCCTCTGTGTCCCCCCCTTGTCACTTCTGTCCCCTCTGTGTCCCCCCCTTGTCACTTCTGTGTCCCCCCTTGTCACTTCTGTCCCCTCTGTGTCCCCCCCTTGTCACTTCTGTCCCCTCTGTGTCCCCCCCTTGTCACTTCTGTCCCCTCTGTGTCCCCCCCTTGTCACTTCTGTCCCCTCTGTGTGTCGTCCCCCCTTGTCACTTCTGTCTCCTCTGTGTGTCGTCCCCCCTTGTCACTTCTGTCTCCTCTGTGTGTCGTACCCCCCCCCCGTCACTTCTGTCTCCTCTGTGTGTCGTCCCCCCCCGTCACTTCTGTCTCCTCTGTGTGTCGTCCCCCCCCCGTCACTTCTGTCTCCTCTGTGTGTCGTCCCCCCTTGTCACTTCTGTCTCCTCTGTGTGTCGTCCCCCCTTGTCACTTCTGTCCCCTCTGTGTATCCCCCCCTTGTCACTTCTGTCCCCCCCTTGTCACTTCTGTCCCCTCTGTGTGTCCCCCCCCGTCACTTCTGTCCCCTCTGTGTGTCCCCGTCACTTCTGTCCCCTCTGTGTCGTCCCCCCCTTGTCACTTCTGTCCCCTCTGTGTCCCCCCCCCTTGTCACTTCTGTCCCCTGTGTGTGTCGTCCCCCCCTTGTCACTTCTGTCTCCTCTGTGTGTCCCCCCCTTGTCACTTCTGTCTCCTCTGTGTGTCCCCCCCTTGTCACTTCTGTCCCCTCTGTGTGTCCCCGTCACTTCTGTCCCCTCTGTGTCGTCCCCCCCTTGTCACTTCTGTCCCCCCCCCCTTGTCACTTCTGTCCCCTCTGTGTGTCGTCCCCCCCTTGTCACTTCTGTCCCCTCTGTGTGTCCCCCCCCCTTGTCACTTCTGTCTCCTCTGTGTGTCGTCCCCCCCTTGTCACTTCTGTCCCCTCTGTGTTTCCCCCCTTGTCACTTCTGTCCCCTCTGTGTGTCGTCCCCCCTTGTCACTTCTGTCTCCTCTGTGTGTCCCCCCCTGTCACTTCTGTCCCCTCTGTGTATCCCCCCCTTGTCACTTCTGTCCCCTCTGTGTGTTGTCCCCCCGTCACTTCTGTCCCCTCTGTGTGTCGTCCCCCCTTGTCACTTCTGTCCCCTCTGTGTGTTGTCCCCCCCCCCTTGTCACTTCTGTCCCCTTTGTGTGTTGTCCCCCCCCCCCTCCGTCACTTTTGTCCCCTCTGTGTGTCGTCCCCCTTGTCACTTCTGTCCCCCCATCACTTCTGTCCCCTCTGTGTGTCCCCCCCCTTGTCACTTCTGTCCCCTCTGTGTATCCCCCCTTGTCACTTCTGTCCCCTCTGTGTATCCCCCCCTTGTCACTTCTGTCCCCTCTGTGTATCCCCCCCTTGTCACTTCTGTCCCCTCTGTGTATCCCCCCTTGTCACTTCTGTCCCCTCTGTGTGTCGTCCCCCCCCTTGTCACTTCTGTCCCCTCTGTGTGTCGTCCCCCCCGTCACTTCTGTCCCCTCTGTGTATCCCCCCCCCCTTGTCACTTCTGTCCCCTCTGTGTGTCGTCCCCCCGTCACTTCTGTCCCCTCTGTGTCCCCCCGTCACTTCTGTCCCCTCTGTGTCCCCCCGTCACTTCTGTCCCCTCTGTGTCCCCCCCCTTGTCACTTCTGTCCCCTCTGTGTATCCCCCCCTTGTCACTTCTGTCCCCTCTGTGTATCCCCCCCTTGTCACTTCTGTCCCCTCTGTGTATCCCCCCCTTGTCACTTCTGTCCCCTCTGTGTGTCGTCCCCCCCCTTGTCACTTCTGTCCCCTCTGTGTGTCGTCGTACCCCGTCACTTCTGTCCCCTCTGTGTGTTCCCCCCCCCCCCTTGTCACTTCTGTCCCCTTTGTGTGTTCCCCCCCCCCCCTCCGTCACTTTTGTCCCCTCTGTGTGTCGTCCCCCTTGTCACTTCTGTCCCCCCGTCACTTCTGTCCCCTCTGTGTGTCGTCGTACCCCCCGTCACTTCTGTCCCCTCTGTGTGTCGTCCCCCCCCCTTGTCACTTCTGTCCCCCCGTCACTTCTGTCCCCTCTGTGTGTCGTCGTACCCCCCCGTCACTTCTGTCCCCTCTGTGTGTCGTCCCCCCCTTGTCACTTCTGTCCCCTCTGTGTGTCGTCCCCCCTTGTCACTTCTGTCCCCTCTGTGTGTCGTCCCCCCCTTGTCACTTCTGTCCCCTCTGTGTGTCGTCCCCCCGTCACTTCTGTCCCCTCTGTGTCCCCCCCCTTGTCACTTCTGTCCCCTCTGTGTATCCCCCCCTTGTCACTTCTGTCCCCTCTGTGTATCCCCCCCTTGTCACTTCTGTCCCCTCTGTGTATCCCCCCCTTGTCACTTCTGTCCCCTCTGTGTATCCCCCCTTGTCACTTCTGTCCCCTCTGTGTGTCGTCCCCCCCTTGTCACTTCTGTCCCCTCTGTGTGTCGTCCCCCCCTTGTCACTTCTGTCCCCTCTGTGTGTCGTCCCCCCCTTGTCACTTCTGTCCCCTCTGTGTGTCGTCCCCCCCTTGTCACTTCTGTCCCCTCTGTGTGTCGTCCCCCCCTTGTCACTTCTGTCCCCTCTGTGTGTCGTCCCCCCCTTGTCACTTCTGTCCCCTCTGTGTGTCGTCCCCCCCCCTTGTCACTTCTGTCCCCTCTGTGTGTTGTCCCCCCCTTGTCACTTCTGTCCCCTCTGTGTGTCGTCCCCCCCCCTTGTCACTTCTGTCCCCTCTGTGTGTTGTCCCCCCCTTGTCACTTCTGTCCCCTCTGTGTATCCCCCCCTTGTCACTTCTGTCCCCTCTGTGTGTCGTCCCCCCCCTGTCACTTCTGTCCCCTCTGTGTGTCGTCCCCCCCCTTGTCACTTCTGTCCCCTCTGTGTATCCCCCCCTTGTCACTTCTGTCCCCTCTGTGTGTCGTCCCCCCCCTGTCACTTCTGTCCCCTCTGTATCCCATGGTGTGTTTCTTCTGTTCTGGATGTCCTGGTGATGATTGAGGTCAGGTGTACAGGGGAGGGGGTGATATCCGGTGTCCCCTGACCCCCCCCCCCCGGCACCCCCATGTTTTCCCTCTATTTCCCCCATAACCTGCCTCACCCCTTCTAATCAGCAGTCCTGTAATCCATTGCAGCCAATCAGATTTCACTTTCCATCATTCCCTAGCAGGCAACACTGTGAAAGGTGCCCTGTGATTGGTTCCTATTATATATGTCATTGTTACAGAATTAGTGATGATTCGTTTCCTATCATTCTGGTGCATGCGGTCCTCGGGGGATGGGAGTGCGGTCTCCATCATGCAGCAGTCACAGCCGCAGCTCCCCCTCCCCCAGATGAATGCAGACAGGCTTCCCCCCCCCATATCAGCTGCCAGATTACCTGACCCCCCCCCATCAGCTGCCAGGTTACCTGACCCCTGTATGGATTGTGTATGGGGGGGGGCTTTGATCTAAAACATTCCATTGTAGCTCTGGCTGTACTTTAGGGTCGTTGTCCTGCTGGAAGGTGAACCCCTCCCCCCCCGGTCTGAAGTCTTTTGCAGGTTTTCTTCTAAGATTGTCCTGTATTTGTCTCCATCCATCTTCCCATCAACTCTGACCAGCTTCCCTGTCCCTGCTGAAGAAAAGCATCCCCACCACATGATGCTGCCACCACCATGTTTCACAGTGGGGATGGTGTGTTCAGGGGGGTGTGCAGTGTTAGTTTTCCCCCACACATAAAGTTTTACTTTTGGTATCATGTGACCAGAGCACCTTCCCCCACATGTTTGCTGTGTCCCCCTCCCCCACATGTTTGCTGTGTCCCCCTCCCCCACATGTTTGCTGTGTCCCCCCCTCCCCCACATGTTTGCTGTGTCCCCCCCTCCCCCACATGTTTGCTGTGTCCCCCCCTCCCCCACATGTTTGCTGTGTCCCCCTCCCCCACATGTTTGCTGTGTCCCCCCTCCCCCCACATGTTTGCTGTGTCCCCCCTCCCCCCACATGTTTGCTGTGTCCCCCCTCCCCCCACATGTTTGCTGTGTCCCCCCTCCCCCCACATGTTTGCTGTGTCCCCCCTCCCCCCACATGTTTGCTGTGTCCCCCCTCCCCCCACATGTTTGCTGTGTCCCCCCTCCCCCCACATGTTTGCTGTGTCCTCCCTCCCCCCACATGTTTGCTGTGTCCCCCTCCCCCACATGTTTGCTGTGTCCCCCTCCCCCACATGTCTTTCTTCCTGTCACTCTTCCATAAAGGGCAGATTTGTGGAGAGACCACTAATAGTTGTCCTGTGGACAGATTCTCCCCCCTGAGCTGTGCAGCTCCTGTGCAGCTCCTCCAGAGTTACCATGGGCCTCTTGGCTGCTTCTCTGATGAATGCTCTCCTTGCCCGGCCCGGTCAGTTTAGGTGGACGGCCGTGTCTTGGTAGGTTTGCAGTTGTGCCGTACTCTTTCCATTTTCCGATGATGGATTGAACAGAAGCTCTGTGAGATCTTCTTATAACATAACTCTGCTTTATACTTCTCCACAACTTTATCCCTGACCTGTCTGGTGTGTTCCTTGGCCTTCATGATGCTGTTTGTTCACTAAGGTTCTCTAACAAACCTCTGAGGGCTTCACAGAACAGCTGTATTTATACTGAGATTACATGACACACAGGTGGACTCTATTTACTAATTAGGTGACTTCTGACGGCGATTGGTTCCACTAGATTTTAGTTATCAGAGTAAAGGGGGCGCCATACAAATGCCCCTCCCCACTTTACATTATACCACAGTGCCCACCCCTTGTCCCAGCCCTGGAGACACCCCCAAAAAGACTTGTAGAGAAAGGGGGTTCTACAAAGTATTGACTCCGGGGGGCGCCATACAAATGCCCCTCCCCCCACACTTTTCACAGATTTATTTGTATCATTTTCCTTCCACTTCACAATCATGTGACACTTTGTGTCTCTCACATAAAATCCCAATGAAATACATTTATGTTTCTGGCTGTAACATGTGAGGAATGTCAAGGGGTATGAATACTTTTTCCAGGCCCTGGCCTTTGGAATTCCTTCAGTAAATGGCGCCGGCAGCAGCCAATCAGAATTCACTTTACTGCATTTTGACTGGAAGGTTCTGCAGCATTTATTTTTCCTGGATCAGTTCTTCTCTACAGTCACCAGATTTCTGGTACAACGGATCACGTGATTGGCCGTTATGGTGGTCACATGATCGGCAGGTGACAGGCCAGGCTGCCAATCCTCACTAGAGAACGGGAGGCGGAGTCAGTAAAACCACCACAGTTCCTCCCTACCATGAGCGGGGGGGGGGCTTGTTCCTCCCTACCGGGGGGGGGCTTGTTCCTCCCTACCGGGGGGGGGGGCTTGTTCCTCCCTACCGGGGGGGGGGGGCTTGTTCCTCCCTACCGGGGGGGGGGGGCTTGTTCCTCCCTACCGGGGGGGGGGGCTTGTTCCTCCCTACCGGGGGGGGGGGGCTTGTTCCTCCCTACCGGGGGGGGGGGGGCTTGTTCCTCCCTACCGGGGGGGGGGGGGGGGCTTGTTCCTCCCTACCGGGGGGGGGGGGGGGGGCTTGTTCCTCCCTACCGGGGGGGGGGGGGGGGGCTTGTTCCTCCCTACCGGGGGGGGGGCTTGTTCCTCCCTACCGGGGGGGGGGGGGGCTTGTTCCTCCCTACCGGGGGGGGGGGCTTGTTCCTCCCTACCATGAGCGGGGGGGGGGGCTTGTTCCTCCCTACCATGAGCGGGGGGGGGGGCTTGTTCCTCCCTACCATGAGCGGGGGGGGGCTTGTTCCTCCCTACCATGAGCGGGGGGGGGGGCTTGTTCCTCCCTACCATGAGCGGGGGGGGGGCTTGTTCCTCCCTACCATGAGCGGGGGGGGGGCTTGTTCCTCCCTACCATGAGCGGGGGGGGGCTTGTTCCTCCCTACCATGAGCGGGGGGGGGGCTTGTTCCTCCCTACCATGAGCGGGGGGGGGGCTTGTTCCTCCCTACCGGGGGGTGGGCTTGTTCCTCCCTACCGGGGGGGGGGGCTTGTTCCTCCCTACCGGGGGGGGGGGCTTGTTCCTCCCTACCGGGGGGGGGGCTTGTTCCTCCCTACCATGAGCGGGGGGGGGGGCTTGTTCCTCCCTACCATGCGGGGGGGCTCGTGCCTCCATACGCGTCTTGAAGCCGTCATCGCCAACAAAGGATTTTGTACCAAATATTAAATACCGTATTTATTGCGGTATATACGCGCTCCCGCGTATACCGCGCACCCCTAAAGTGGCCCCCAATCCTGTGGAAAAAGTTTTTTTTTGTACTTACAGTTTTGGTCTTGCGCGGTGTCCTTCTGCGGCTTCGGGTGTCCTTCTGCGGCGGGTCCGGTGTCCTTCTGCGGCGGGTCCGGTGTCCTCTTCGGCGGGTCCGGCGTCCTTCCCGCCACGAGTTTGAATACTGCGCCGGCATATACTGAGCGCAGTACACTCGTGAATCTTCGGGCAGGCTTGGCAACTGTCGCGCTGACGTCCTGTACATACAGGACGTCAGTGCGAGAGGCGCCGAGACTGCCCGAAGATTCACGAGTGTACTGCGCTCGGTATATGCCGGCGCAGTATTCAAACTTGTGGCGGGTATCGGCGTATATCGCGCACCCACGATTTTGCCCTGATTTTCAGGGCAAAATAGTGCGCGGTATACGCCGATAAATACGGTACATTTCAGTTGGGGGTTCAATACTTTTTCCTGTGTTTTTTCCATTTTATTGATGATTTGTTTCGGTGGAGAACATTTCATGTCACCAATAGATTCACCTAGAAACAAGGTGACGGGTTCAATACGTATTTGTCCTGCGGTGTCACCAACTCTACAAGAAGACGCGACGTAGAAGACGCGACCCACCCAATGCCTGGATGGAGGAATCTTCCCCAGCAGAGATCTAGGAATGGGGGAGGTGTGAGAATCCGATAGGTTTGGCTCTGGAAGAGAGGGGATCGCCCTCGAAACTTGTAAGCTCTCTGGATCCAGGTGATGACTTTTCCCGAGTTCAGTATTTGGCTCCCGGGGGGGGGGGGGGGGGGTGACAGCGTGTTATCCAAGGAACGGATATCTAGGACGTGGCGAAGGAACCACATTCCTTGCAGGAGGAGTTTTGTTGAACATTTGTCACATTTTCTGGGTATTTGTTTGTTTTTCAGAATTTTGTGTCTTTTATTCATGTATTTTATTTTTTTTGTGGGGGGTCTTTACTGCAAAAGTTTAATAACTTGAAATGTCCAGTATTTGTTTTTCTTTCCTTGACAATTGTGTTTTGTGTGTATTTATTGTGTGTCTTGTGTATTTATTTTGTTTTGTGTATTTATTGTGTGTTTTGTGTGTTTTGTGTATTTATTGTGTGTTTTGCTGTAATATGAACCAGAATTTGTGTTTTTTCTACTTCAGGCCTTCAGATAAACTTCTGTGACAATGGCCAAAGTAAGATGTGATTTCCTTCTCGCTCCTTTCACCTCCATCTTGGGAATGTTTCCTCTATCACTCCCCGCTCTCTAAAGTGGACCTGTCACCCTGAAATCTCTTATAACCTGATCTGTCTGAAAATGCACCCCGAGTCTCTTGTCTGTACCGTGTTGGATTCCATCGCTTGAACCCCGAGAATATTGGCCTTGTCTATCGTGTGAAGTGAAACGTTATACTCGGAGTAACGCCCCCCCGCCCCCCCCATAAATGGGTGAAGTGTCGGCCGGTAGAATTCTGACGGTTCCACTGATGTCTTTGCATTACCGCCTATCTTTCCAAAACCCGCGTGATTTTATTAGCGCCTGAAGAAGACCTTAAACCTCGTACACGTGATGAGCGTATCGGACGAATGATCGGCTTCTTCTTATTTATCGTCTCGAAAACCAAAAGGTTCCTAAAGTTAACCACTTGGCGCCGATGCCACACAAATACCGGACTGGGCTTTTTTTTCGTGAGGTCACATGACTCGGGCCCTAACCATGACCCCCGGGCCCCGTACTAATGATCGGAACTTGAGATCACAGGTCACCTGGTTGTGGCCTCTGATTGGCTATCAGAGTGATCTGTCACACTGAAGCCCGCCCCCGTGTTTTCTGTGTATCTTTCTGTTTTTTCAGAAAAAGGGAATAAAATAAAAATGGAAATGCCTAAATCAAGGTTTGATCCAGGCGAGTGTTTCGGTCGGGGTCAGTATTTTTGGCCAGGCTTTTTTTTATT
>NC_053500.1:148386260-148526260 GCF_905171775.1 Rana temporaria | reverse complement strand
CAGTATTAAGCTTCCCACCCCAGAGAATCACAAATCCCCCCCCCCCCATCCTCTGGAGCTCATTACTATTCTATATTCCTACACATAGTAAATACAATGGTTCCCGTGGTCAGACCACAGGATGTGGAGCCCCTCCCCGGCACGGGCCGTTCCTTCTGATGTGGTCAGCTCTCCGCCGCCGCCGCCGCGACCCGAAACTCAAATTCTTCTCTGTTGTGTAATCCGAGTTTTCTGCTGGAAAGAGAGAAAGTTCTGGAGAGATTTGGCGACCCGTCTGCGTCTTCTTACAGCGATTCCGAGAGGAAACTGGTGTGCAAAAGATACAAATCATACAAAAGATACAAATCATACAAATCATACAAAAGATACAAATCATACAAAAGATACAAATCATACAAAAGATACAAATCATACAAAAGATACAAATCATACAAATGATACAAAAGATACAAATCATACAAAAGATACAAATCATACAAAAGATACAAAAAAGATACAAATCATACAAATGGTACAAATCATACAAATGATACAAATCATACAAATCATACAAAAGATACAAATCATACAAAAGATACAAATCATACAAAAGATACAAATCATATAAAAGATACAAAAGATACAAATCATACAAAAGATACAAAATATACAAATCATACAAAAGATACAAATGATACAAAAGATACAAATCATACAAAAGATACAAATCATACAAAAGATACAAAAGATACAAATCATACAAAAGATACAAATCATACAAAAGATACAAATCATACAAATGATACAAATCATACAAAAGATACAAATCATACAAAAGATACAAAAGATACAAAAGATACAAAAGATACAAATCATACAAATCATACAAATGATACAAATCATACAAAAGATACAAAAGATACAAATCATACAAAAGATACAAATCATACAAATGATACAAATCATACAAAAGATACAAATCATACAAAAGATACAAAAGATACAAATCATACAAAAGATACAAAAGATACAAAAGATACAAATCATACAAAAGATACAAAAGATACAAAAGATACAAATCATACAAATGATACAAATCATACAAAAGATACAAAAGATACAAATCATACAAAAGATACAAAAGATACAAATCATACAAAAGATACAAATCATACAAATGATACAAATCATACAAAAGATACAAATCATACAAAAGATACAAAAGATACAAATCATACAAAAGATACAAATCATACAAATGATACAAATCATACAAAAGATACAAATCATACAAAAGATACAAAAGATACAAATCATACAAAAGATACAAATCATACAAAAGATACAAAAGATACAAATCATACAAAAGATACAAATCATACAAAAGATACAAATCATACAAAAGATACAAAAGATACAAATCATACAAAAGATACAAATCATACAAAAGATACAAATCATACAAAAGATACAAATCATACAAATCATACAAATGATACAAATCATACAAAAGATACAAAAGATACAAAAGATACAAATGATACAAATCATACAAATCATACAAATGATACAAATCATACAAATGATACAAATGATACAAATCATACAAAAGATACAAAAGATACAAAAGATACAAATCATACAAATGATACAAATCATACAAATGATACAAATCATACAAAAGATACAAATGATACAAATCATACAAAAGATACAAAAGATACAAATCATACAAATCATACAAATGATACAAATCATACAAAAGATACAAATCATACAAAAGATACAAATGATACAAAAGATACAAATCATACAAATGATACAAAAGATACAAATCATACAAAAGATACAAATCATACAAAAGATACAAATCATACAAAAGATACAAATCATACAAATGATACAAATCATACAAATCATACAAAAGATACAAATCATACAAAAGATACAAATCATACAAAAGATACAAATCATACAAAAGATACAAAAGATACAAATTATACAAAAGATACAATTACTGGGAAAAGGCAACAAACTTTACAATGTAACAAATAATGGAAACTCTCAATGTGAAGATAATAGGGCCTCCAGGTGATGATAATGGGGCCTCCAGGTGATGATAATGGGGCCTCCATGTAATGATAATGGGGCCTCCATGTGATGATAATGGGGCCTCCATGTGATGATAATGGGGCCTCCAGGTGATGATAATGGGGCCTCCATGTGATGATAATGGGGCCTCCATGTGATGATAATGGGGCCTCCAGGTGATGATAATGGGGCCTCCATGTGATGATAATGGGGCCTCCATGTGATGATAATGGGGCCTCCAGGTGATGATAATGGGGCCTCCATGTGATGATAATGGGGCCTCCATGTGATGATAATGGGGCCTCCAGGTGATGATAATGGGGCCTCCATGTGATGATAATGGGGCCTCCATGTGATGATAATGGGGCCTCCAGGTGATGATAATGGGGCCTCTGGGGGTATTTGTGAGATAAAATCAGAAACAGAACACACTGGATAGTGCAGATGAAATCATTTTAATAGCGATAAATGTGAATTGCTTTACAGATGTAACATCCTCCTGGATAGAGGAGGCCGTCAGGTAAATACAGTTGAGCTCCTCTGTAATCAGTGGAAGGGTTGATTTTTCCCAGGATGCAGTTATCCCCCCCCCGTCTTCTTGAGGCTTCAAGAAGTATAGTGGTAGGGAGAGCAGAAAAGTGAGCCGGAATATTTATGGAAGTCCAGCCAATCCCTGAGGAGGTGTGCCCAGAAGGTGGAGGGAGAGCCCATAAATAGAGACCTAGGCAGCTGGAGTGGTGTGTTTCTTGGGTCCAGTCCCTTGGGTGGCTTTCTGGAAGGATCTGTAGGAAGACATTGAGGTCCCAGCGAGGCTGATTCACAAGCTGTGGTGGTCTCCCTCATGGTGGATATCGGGGGGCTGAGGAGTAAGTGACTGTGTGAGGCTCTGGAAGGAGTTCAGGTCACCGTCACCACAGACAATCCTATGAGACATTCAGCAGATGTACAGCACAGCCAGGAACTGAGAAGTCCTCAAGTTCTGCAGTTTTGGGGTATCCCAGGCTCCCTACCCCTATCCAAGTTCATCGTTCCCAATATAAACCCTAAAAAGAACCCCAAGACTGTTTTCTGAGCCAGTGGAAGAATGTAAGAAATGCTGTTTGCCTGGCTGTGTCTGAACAGGGAAATAGGAGCAAAATCACTAGCAGCTCCTTAGGGGGCGCTCTTCACCTATAACTGACTTGAAGAGTCCGGCCCCTCTGGAGGAATCCCACCTCCCACCAACTGGTGCCATTGTACTCTGTTATACAAGCCGGAAGTGGGAGGGGCAGCAATCAAGGAGGAAAGTCTTTGGGGGGCAGATTTCAGGGTCCATGTTCTATTTTTCCCTCCTGCCTATTTGATGGGAAAATGAGACGACTCCCTACAACTGGGACACGCCTTGGTGCTACATTGGGGCAATCCCAACTTGTGGAAGACGACGACTATCTACAAGTTGATTAGAGCCAAGGACACTGTGCAGACAGTTCCAGGCCCCCTACAAGAGGGTCTGGAGGAATGTTTCTTCATAGAGACTTACCAACAGGCACATAAATCTGGCATGGAAGGCAATCCAAGGGGGGCGCCACTTAGGACATGTATGGATGTCAGAACCCCCAATACAGGCTCCGCCCCTTCTGTGTCTTCCAAGAAGAAACTGTCCTGCATGTCTTCTGGGAGTGTCTCTTTGCACAGGACCTGTTGAGGGCCCCGGGACCAGAACTCAAAGACCTTCTACCACAGACATCCATCACACACTTTGGGCTCTTCTGTTACAACGGAGGACATTGATGGTCCCTGGCAGGTGGGCCAGAAAGAGCCGCGTCCACCAGAGGGAGAGGATGTCCAATGAGGACATTGAGGCTTTAGTCTCTCAGTGCCCATCAGTGCCGCCTATCAGTGCCCATCAGTGCCCCTATCAGTCCTGCCTCATCAGTGCTTATCAATGCCCCCTATCAGTGCCCATCAGTGCCCCTATCAGTCCTGCCTCATCAGTGCTTATCAATGCCCCCTATCAGTGCCCATCAGTGCCCCTATCAGTCCTGCCTCATCAGTGCTTATCAATGCCCCCTATCAGTGCCCATCAGTGCCGCCTATCAGTGCCCATCAGTGCCGCCTCATCGGCACACATCAGTGAAGGAGAAAAATTACCAGTTTTCAAACATTTTGGGTTTTATTTAGCAAAAAATAAAAAACCCAGCAGTGATTAAATTCCACCAACATAAAGGTCTATTTGTGTGAAAAAAAATGATAAAAATGTAATTTGGGTACAGCGTTGTACGAACACGCAATTGTTATTCAAAGTGCGACAGCGCTGAAAGCTGGTCTGGGCAGGAAGGGGGTTTAAGTGCCCGGTAAACAAGTGGTTAAGGAACTGAGCCCCAAAAAAGGGACTAGTGAGAGACTTTAGTGTCTTTATCCATAATATATATATATATCACCATCAATGCGTTTTCTGCCCATTTAATCAGGAAGGTATATTGGTAACTGTCCAGCAGAGGCCGCCACCATTTCTCAGGCTCAGCTTCTCTACTGGGATCCCATTGCCTTCCAACGCAAGACTCTCTGGAACAACCATGAGAAGCATTTAGTGCGCAAAGGTTGTTTGATCCCTTCCTGGGGCGCCTTGCAACCCTACAGATGTATAGATACCCTACAGATGTATAGATACCCTGCCCTTCCTTCCACCCTCCAGAGCCCGTCCTTCCACCCTCCGGCGCCCTTCCTTCCACCCTCCGGCGCCCTTCCTTCCACTCTCCAGAGCCCGTCCTTCCACCCTCCGGCGCCCTTCCTTCCACCCTCCGGCGCCCTTCCTTCCACTCTCCAGAGCCCGTCCTTCCACCCTCCTGCGCCCTTCCTTCCACCCTCCGGAGCCCTTCCTTCCACCATCTCTTCTACCTGGCCTGTAGAAGGTTGTCGTCGGAGGTGATAAGGGGCGCCGTCTTCCTGCGATGACTCAGATGGGCCCCACCCCCCTCCCCCAATCACGATTCTCGAATGGCTGCACTTTCTCTGCTTGAGTGTGAAAAGGGAAATTAATGAGAAACGTAAAGAAATGAAGAGAAATGAGTTCTGAGTCACGGAGTGTTGTGGAAAATTTCAGGCACGGCGTCCAGAAAACGAAGCAGACGCAGAACAATGGCGGCCAATCGGAGAGCCAGGAGATCAGAAGACTCGAGGAATCGAGATTAAAGGGCGACTCCAGACCAAGCGATAAAAAGGAAGGCGCTTATTTCCACGCTCACCCCTCCATCCCTACGCTGTACAAATGTATGGGGGAGGGGAGGGGGGGAGAACTAGAAAAAGGGAAGAATTTGGGCCAAAAAGATTCGATTCTTCTGGGAACTCGGCATTTTGTTTATTCGCTTAAAAGTTACATTTTAATGTTTTCCCCCTTTTATTGTATAAAGACGGCGCCTTTCTTCTGGGATGTATTTAAGGTCGTTATAGGTTTTTGTTTGGTGTTTTTTTTCCAGGGTATGAGTATGAGTTGTGTATTGTTGTGTATTGTTGTGTATTGTTGTGTATTGTGTATTGTTGTGTATTGGTTGTGTATTGTTGTGTATTGTTGTGTATTGTGTATTGTTGTGTATTGGTTGTGTATTGTTGTGTATTGTTGTGTATTGTTGTGTATTGTTGTATATTGTGTATTGTTGTGTATTGTTGTGTATTAGTTATGTATTGTTGTGTATTGTTGTGTATTGTTGTGTATTAGTTATGTATTGTTGTGTATTGTTGTGTATTGTTGTGTATTAGTTATGTATTGTTGTGTATTGTGTATTGTTGTGTATTGTGTATTGTTGTGTATTGTTGTGTATTGGTTGTGTATTGTTGTGTATTGTTGTGTATTGTTGTGTATTGGTTGTGTATTGTTGTGTATTGTTGTGTATTAGTTGTGTATTAGTTGTGTATTGTTGTGTATTGTGTATTGTTGTGTATTGTTGTGTATTGTTGTGTATTGTTGTGTATTGGTTGTGTATTGTTGTGTATTGTGTATTGTTGTGTATTGTTGTGTATTGGTTGTGTATTGTTGTGTATTGTGTATTGTTGTGTATTGTTGTGTATTGTTGTGTATTGTTGTATATTGTGTATTGTTGTGTATTGGTTGTGTATGCGGGACAGTCCCTCAAAATCCGGGACAGTTCCTCAGAATCCGGGACAGTCCCTCAAATTCCGGGACAGTTCCTCAGAATCCGGGACAGTCCCTCAAATTCCGGGACAGTCCCTCAAATTCCGGGACAGTTCCTCAGAATCCGGGACAGTCCCTCAAATTCCGGGACAGTTCCTCAAAATCCGGGACAGTCCCACAAAATCCAGGACAGTCCCTCAAATTCCGGGACAGTTCCTCAAAATCCGGGACAGTCCCTCAAATTCCGGGACAGTTCCTCAGAATCCGGGACAGTCCCTCAAATTCCGGGACAGTTCCTCAGAATCCGGGACAGTTCCTCAGAATCCGGGACAGTCCCTCAAATTCCGGGACAGTTCCTCAGAATCCGGGACAGTTCCTCAGAATCCGGGACAGTCCCTCAAATTCCGGGACAGTTCCTCAGAATCCGGGACAGTCCCTCAAATTCCGGGACAGTTCCTCAGAATCCGGGACAGTTCCTCAAAATCCGGGACAGTCCCTCAAATTCCGGGACAGTTCCTCAGAATCCGGGACAGTCCCTCAAATTCCGGGACAGTTCCTCAGAATCCGGGACAGTTCCTCAGAATCCGGGACAGTCCCTCAAATTCCGGGACAGTTCCTCAGAATCCGGGACAGTCCCTCAAATTCCGGGACAGTTCCTCAGAATCCGGGACAGTTCCTCAGAATCCGGGACAGTCCCTCAAATTCCGGGACAGTTCCTCAGAATCCGGGACAGTCCCTCAAATTCCGGGACAGTTCCTCAGAATCCGGGACAGTCCCTCAAATTCCGGGACAGTTCCTCAGAATCCGGGACAGTCTGCAGCGATGATAAAGTCACTGCTCCTGATCAGAAATAATATTTCAATCAATTATCAGTTTCCTTAGTGAGTGTTCTTGTTTCAAGTCTTTATGATATTGAGCGCTGGTTCACACTGGGTACGATTTGGAACGATTTGAGATGCGATTTGACATGTCAAATCGGCGGCAATTGTCGGCAATGGCACTGTCCTAATCAGTGCGACGCCGCATCTGCGATTTCAAAAAGTAGTTCCTGTACTACTTTTTGCGATTTCGGGCCGCGATTTACATTAAATTGCGGCCAAAATCGCGGCAAAATCGCGGCCGCGAAATCGCGGTAAAATCGCGCATTTTACCGCGATTTTGAATTCGCAGCAGTGTGAACCTAGGCTTAAAGGTGAGGTCCAATCCGTCTTCCCTGTGTGTCTTCCCCTCCCCCCTCCCCCCTCCCCCCTCCCCTCCCCCCTCCCCCCTTTCCAATCAACATTCAAATAAATTATATAAATCAAACCTTTTCATTTGAATGACATCATTTATTTTAGGCCCAGTGATGTCATCTTTGTACTTCTCTATGCAATGCAGGCAGATCACGGCTGGTGGGAGGGGCCAGCAGGGGGCGGTGCTTCCTGATACCATCCCAGCCGCAGTGCTCCGATTCCAGCAGTAGGGGGGGGGTAATAAATCCTTACTTTATGACCTGTCGGGAATTTCCTCATGTAGAAAGTAATGACAGGTCCCCTTTAAGGGAAAGACGGGGGTCTGGGCCTCCTCCATCCCCCGCTTTGCGGTCGCGTCTGTTTTAAATACGGCGCAGTCAGTGAATTGTTTGTAAGAATCCTCGCCAGCCACACGACTCACCGCGGCACGCCGGATTTCTGGCTTGTAAAGAGGACCATGGATAAAATGTTCCATGTCTTCTATTGTTAGAAGTTCTCTCCGCTTCCTCCTTCCAGAGCGTGCCAAGGCGCTGGTACCCCTCTGCATTCCTACAGGGGGGGGGACAGAGCGTTCCTTTATATAAGGGGGGGGGGACAGATCGTTCCTTTATATAAGGGGGGGACAGATCGTTCCTTTATATAAGGGGGTAACAATGGGGGAGGGGGACAGATCGTTCCTTTATATAAGGGGGGGGACAGATCGTTCCTTTATATAAGGGGGGGGGACAGATCGTTCCTTTATATAAGGGGGGGACAGATCGTTCCTTTATATAAGGGGGGGGGACAGATCGTTCCTTTATATAAGGGGGGGGACAGATCGTTCCTTTATATAAGGGGAGGGGGGGGACAGATCGTTCCTTTATATAAGGGGGGGGGACAGATCGTTCCTTTATATAAGGGGAGGGGGGGACAGATCGTTCCTTTATATAAGGGGGGGGGACAGATCGTTCCTTTATATAAGGGGGGGGGGACAGAGCGTTCCTTTATATAAGGGGGGGGGACAGATCGTTCCTTTATATAAGGGGGGGGGACAGATCGTTCCTTTATATAAGGGGGGGGACAGATCGTTCCTTTATATAAGGGGGGGGGGACAGATCATTCCTTTATATAAGGGGGGGGACAGATCGTTCCTTTATATAAGGGGGGGGACAGATCGTTCCTTTATATAAGGGGGGGGGACAGAGCGTTCCTTTATATAAGGGGGGGGACAGATCGTTCCTTTATATAAGGGGGTAACAATGGGGGAGGGGGACAGATCGTTCCTTTATATAAGGGGGGGGACAGATCGTTCCTTTATATAAGGGGGGGGGACAGATCGTTCCTTTATATAAGGGGGGGACAGATCGTTCCTTTATATAAGGGGGGGGGACAGATCGTTCCTTTATATAAGGGGGGGACAGATCGTTCCTTTATATAAGGGGGGGGGACAGATCGTTCCTTTATATAAGGGGGGGGACAGATCGTTCCTTTATATAAGGGGAGGGGGGGACAGATCGTTCCTTTATATAAGGGGGGGGACAGATCGTTCCTTTATATAAGGGGGTAACAATGGGGGAGGGGGACAGATCGTTCCTTTATATAAGGGGGGGGACAGATCGTTCCTTTATATAAGGGGGGGGGACAGATCGTTCCTTTATATAAGGGGGGGACAGATCGTTCCTTTATATAAGGGGGGGGGACAGATCGTTCCTTTATATAAGGGGGGGGACAGATCGTTCCTTTATATAAGGGGAGGGGGGGACAGATCGTTCCTTTATATAAGGGGGGGGGGACAGATCGTTCCTTTATATAAGGGGAGGGGGGGACAGATCGTTCCTTTATATAAGGGGGGGGGACAGATCGTTCCTTTATATAAGGGGGGGGGGACAGAGCGTTCCTTTATATAAGGGGGGGGGACAGATCGTTCCTTTATATAAGGGGGGGGGACAGATCGTTCCTTTATATAAGGGGGGGGACAGATCGTTCCTTTATATAAGGGGGGGGGGACAGATCATTCCTTTATATAAGGGGGGGGACAGATCGTTCCTTTATATAAGGGGGGGGACAGATCGTTCCTTTATATAAGGGGGGGGGACAGAGCGTTCCTTTATATAAGGGGGGGACAGATCGTTCCTTTATATAAGGGGGGGGGACAGATCGTTCCTTTATATAAGGGGGGGGGACAGATCGTTCCTTTATATAAGGGGGGGGGGACAGATCATTCCTTTATATAAGGGGGGGGACAGATCATTCCTTTATATAAGGGGGGGGACAGATCGTTCCTTTATATAAGGGGGGGACAGATCGTTCCTTTATATAAGGGGGGGACAGATCGTTCCTTTATATAAGGGGGGGACAGATCGTTCCTTTATATAAGGGGGGGGGACAGATCGTTCCTTTATATAAGGGGGGGGGGGGACAGATCGTTCCTTTATATAAGGGGGGGGACAGATCGTTCCTTTATATAAGGGGGGGGACAGATCGTTCCTTTATATAAGGGGGGACAGATCGTTCCTTTATATAAGGGGGGGGGACAGATCATTCCTTTATATAAGGGGGGGGACAGATCGTTCCTTTATATAAGGGGGGGGGGGACAGATCGTTCCTTTATATAAGGGGGGGGGACAGATCGTTCCTTTATATAAGGGGAGGGGGGACAGATCGTTCCTTTATATAAGGGGGGGGGACAGATCGTTCCTTTATATAAGGGGAGGGGGGGACAGATCGTTCCTTTATATAAGGGGGGGGGGACAGATCGTTCCTTTATATAAGGGGGGGGGGACAGAGCGTTCCTTTATATAAGGGGGGGGACAGATCGTTCCTTTATATAAGGGGGGGGGGGACAGATCATTCCTTTATATAAGGGGGGGGACAGATCATTCCTTTATATAAGGGGGGGGACAGATCGTTCCTTTATATAAGGGGGGGACAGATCGTTCCTTTATATAAGGGGGGGACAGATCGTTCCTTTATATAAGGGGGGGACAGATCGTTCCTTTATATAAGGGGGGGGGACAGATCGTTCCTTTATATAAGGGGGGGGGACAGATCGTTCCTTTATATAAGGGGGGGGACAGATCGTTCCTTTATATAAGGGGGGGGGACAGATCGTTCCTTTATATAAGGGAGGGGGGGACAGATCGTTCCTTTATATAAGGGGGGGACAGATCGTTCCTTTATATAAGGGAGGGGGGGACAGATCGTTCCTTTATATAAGGGGGGGGACAGATCGTTCCTTTATATAAGGGGGGGGACAGATCGTTCCTTTATATAAGGGAGGGGGGGACAGATCGTTCCTTTATATAAGGGAGGGGGGGACAGATCGTTCCTTTATATAAGGGGAGGGGGGACAGATCGTTCCTTTATATAAGGGGGGGGACAGATCGTTCCTTTATATAAGGGGGGGGACAGATCATTCCTTTATATAAGGGAGGGGGGGACAGATCGTTCCTTTATATAAGGGGGGGGGGGACAGATCGTTCCTTTATATAAGGGGGGGGACAGATCGTTCCTTTATATAAGGGAGGGGGGGACAGATCGTTCCTTTATATAAGGGGGGGGGGACAGATCGTTCCTTTATATAAGGGAGGGACAGATCGTTCCTTTATATAAGGGAGGGGGGGACAGATCGTTCCTTTATATAAGGGGGGGGGACAGATCGTTCCTTTATATAAGGGGGTAACAATGGGGGAGGGGGACAGATCGTTCCTTTATATAAGGGGGGGGGACAGATCGTTCCTTTATATAAGGGGGGGGACAGATCGTTCCTTTATATAAGGGGGGGGGACAGATCGTTCCTTTATATAAGGGGGGGGGGGGACAGATCGTTCCTTTATATAAGGGAGGGACAGATCGTTCCTTTATATAAGGGAGGGGGGGACAGATCGTTCCTTTATATAAGGGGGGGGGGACAGATCGTTCCTTTATATAAGGGGGTAACAATGGGGGAGGGAGGGGGACAGATCGTTCCTTTATATAAGGGGGGGGGACAGATCGTTCCTTTATATAAGGGGGGGGGGAGGGGGACAGATCGTTCCTTTATATAAGGGGGGGACAGATCGTTCCTTTATATAAGGGGGGGGGGACAGATCGTTCCTTTATATAAGGGGGGGACAGATCGTTCCTTTATATAAGGGAGGGGGGGACAGATCGTTCCTTTATATAAGGGGGGGGGACAGATCGTTCCTTTATATAAGGGGAGGGGGACAGATCGTTCCTTTATATAAGGGGGGGGGGGGACAGATCGTTCCTTTATATAAGGGAGGGGGGGACAGATCGTTCCTTTATATAAGGGGGGGGGACAGATCGTTCCTTTATATAAGGGGGGAGGGGGACAGATCGTTCCTTTATATAAGGGGGGGGAGGGGGACAGATCGTTCCTTTATATAAGGGGGGGACAGATCGTTCCTTTATATAAGGGGGGGACAGATCGTTCCTTTATATAAGGGGGGGACAGATCGTTCCTTTATATAAGGGGGGGGGACAGATCGTTCCTTTATATAAGGGGGGGGGCAGATCGTTCCTTTATATAAGGGGGGGGGGCAGATCGTTCCTTTATATAAGGGGGGGGACAGATCGTTCCTTTATATAAGGGGGTAACAATGGGGGGGGGAGGGGGACAGATCGTTCCTTTATATAAGGGGGGGGACAGATCGTTCCTTTATATAAGGGGGGGGGACAGATCGTTCCTTTATATAAGGAGGGGGACAGATCGTTCCTTTATATAAGGGGGGGGACAGATCGTTCCTTTATATAAGGGGGGGGACAGATCGTTCCTTTATATAAGGGGGGGGGACAGATCGTTCCTTTATATAAGGGGGGGGACAGATCGTTCCTTTATATAAGGGGGGGGGACAGATCGTTCCTTTATATAAGGGGGGGGGAGATCGTTCCTTTATATAAGGGGGGGACAGATTGTTCCTTTATATAAGGGGGTAACAATGGGGGGGGACAGATCGTTCCTTTATATAAGGGGGGGGGACAGATCGTTCCTTTATATAAGGGGGGGGACAGATCGTTCCTTTATATAAGGGGGGGGACAGATCGTTCCTTTATATAAGGGGGTAACAATGGGGGGGGAGGGGGACAGATCGTTCCTTTATATAAGGGGGGGGACAGATCGTTCCTTTATATAAGGGGGTAACAATGGGGGGGGAGGGGGACAGATCGTTCCTTTATATAAGGGGGCAACAATATGGGGGGGGGGACAGATCGTTCCTTTATATAAGGGGGCAACAATATGGGGGGGGGGACAGATCGTTCCTTTATATAAGGGGGGGGACAGATTGTTCCTTTATATAAGGGGGGGGACAGATTGTTCCTTTATATAAGGGGGTAACAATGGGGGGGGAGGGGGACAGATCGTTCCTTTATATAAGGGGGTAACAATGGGGGGGGAGGGGGACAGATCGTTCCTTTATATAAGGGGGCAACAATGGGGGGGGGGGACAGATCGTTCCTTTATATAAGGGGGCAACAATGGGGGGGGACAGATCGTTCCTTTATATAAGGGGGGGGGGACAGATCGTTCCTTTATATAAGGGGGGGGACAGATCGTTCCTTTATATAAGGGGGTAACAATGGGGGGGGAGGGGGACAGATCGTTCCTTTATATAAGGGGGTAACAATGGGGGGGGAGGGGGACAGATCGTTCCTTTATATAAGGGGGCAACAATATGGGGGGGGGGACAGATCGTTCCTTTATATAAGGGGGGGGACAGATTGTTCCTTTATATAAGGGGGTAACAATGGAGGGGGGACAGATCGTTCCTTTATATAAGGGGGCAACAATGGGGGGGGGGACAGATCGTTCCTTTATATAAGGGGGGTAACAATGGGGGGGGGGAGGGGGACAGATCGTTCCTTTATATAAGGGGGGGGCAGATCGTTCCTTTATATAAGGGGGGGGGGACAGATCGTTCCTTTATATAAGGGGGTAACAATGGGGGGGGGAGGGGGACAGATCGTTCCTTTATATAAGGGGGTAACAATGGGGGGGGGGGAGGGGGACAGATCGTTCCTTTATATAAGGGGGGGGCAGATCGTTCCTTTATATAAGGGGGGGGACAGATCGTTCCTTTATATAAGGGGGGGGACAGATCGTTCCTTTATATAAGGGGGGGGGACAGATCGTTCCTTTATATAAGGGGGTAACAATGGGGGGGGGACAGATCGTTCCTTTATATAAGGGGGGGGACAGATCGTTCCTTTATATAAGGGGGGGGGCAGATCGTTCCTTTATATAAGGGGGGGGACAGATCGTTCCTTTATATAAGGGGGGGGGGACAGATCATTCCTTTATATAAGGGAGGGGGGGACAGATCGTTCCTTTATATAAGGGGGGGGCAGATCGTTCCTTTATATAAGGGGGGGGCAACGGTCTCCTTGCTGTGGTGTAATGTGCCAAGGGGGTAACAATGGGGGGGGAGGGGAACGATCGGCAGGGAGAAGAACGTCGGGAAGATTTCATGTCATTTATAAAGTGACTGAAATGTTATAAATCTGCCGATCCATATAAACTCTCCGATC
Organism: Rana temporaria; assembly: GCF_905171775.1. NCBI lineage: Eukaryota > Metazoa > Chordata > Amphibia > Anura > Ranidae > Rana > Rana temporaria. The sequence goes on along the minus strand of NC_053500.1, from coordinate 148,512,343 downwards.
ACAGGAAATAAATACATAATAATAATAATAATATATACATTATACGCCTCCCCCTCCTCTATATACACTATATCACCAAAAGTATTGGGACGCCGGCCTTTACACACACATGACCTTTAATGACCCCCCAGTCTTAGTCCGGAGGGGTCAATATTGAGTTGGCTCCGCCCTTTGCAGCTATAACACCTTCACCTCTTCTGGGAAGGCCGTCCACAAGGTTTAGGGGTGTGTCTATGGGAAGGCCGTCCACAAGGTTTAGGGGTGTGTCTATAGGAAGGCCGTCCACAAGGTTTAGGGGTGTGTCTATTGGAAGGCCGTCCACAAGGTTTAGGGGTGTGTCTATGGGAAGGCCGTCCACAAGGTTTAGGGGTGTGTCTATGGGAAGGCCGCCCACAAGGTTTAGGGGTGTGTCTATGTGAAGGCCGTCCACAAGGTTTAGGGGTGTGTCTATTGGAAGGCCGTCCACAAGGTTTAGGGGTGTGTCTATGGGAAGGCCGTCCACAAGGTTTAGGGGTGTGTCTATGGGAAGGCCGTCCACAAGGTTTAGGGGTGTGTCTATGGGAAGGCCGTCCACAAGGTTTAGGGGTGTGTCTATGGGAAGGCCGTCCACAAGATTTAGGGGTGTGTCTATGGAAAGGCCGTCCACAAGGTTTAGGGGTGTGTCTATGGGAAGGCCGCCCACAAGGTTTAGGGGTGTGTCTATGGGAAGGCCGTCCACAAGGTTTAGGGGTGTGTCTATGGGAAGGCCGTCCACAAGGTTTAGGGGTGTGTCTATGGGAAGGCCGTCCACAAGGTTTAGGGGTGTGTCTATGGGAAGGCCGTCCACAAGGTTTAGGGGTGTGTCTATGGGAAGGCCGTCCACAAGGTTTAGGGGTGTGTCTATGGGAAGGCCGTCCACAAGATTTAGGGGTGTGTCTATGGGAAGGCCCTCCACAAGGTTTAGGGGTGTGTCTATGGGAAGGCCGTCCACAAGATTTAGGGGTGTGTCTATGGGAAGGCCGTCCACAAGGTTTAGGGGTGTGTCTATGGGAAGACCGTCTACAAGGTTTAGGGGTGTGTCTATGGGAAGGCCGTCCACAAGGTTTAGGGGTGTGTCTATGGGAAGGCCGCCCACAAGGTTTAGGGGTGTGTCTATGGAAAGGCCGTCCACAAGGTTTAGGGGTGTGTTTATGGGAAGGCCGCCCACAAGGTTTAGGGGTGTGTCTATGGGAAGGCCGCCCACAAGGTTTAGGGGTGTAGACGCAGTGTGTACCCTACATAGTTGGACATAGGAAATCAGCCCCCGTGGGGATATATGCTGACGTGTTTACTTTATATTTGGTGATATCTTTGTCACAGAAAAACATCTGGCTTAAGCATTAATATTTTTTTATATCTTTTTTATTTTGATATTCTTTTTTTTTTATATATTTATATTTAACTAGATGGATCTTTCTTTCAACCTGACTATGTAACTATGTAATTAATGCAGCAATTTCAGCACAACATGTTTCACCCTGATATGGCTTCTTCAGGAGGCTTAGGAGTGCTGCAACAAAAATGAATAAAGTATACCATTCATAAATGAGAAAACACACATAAAATGTATAAATCTTTGGGCTGAATTCGGAATTGAAAGGGACCAACCGATGCACTGGGCCCCCCCCCCCCCCATCAAATAGTGCCTGGGACGAATGGCGCATGCGCCGCACGTCATAGCGCAACAGCTGATTTGCGGATCAGCAGCCTTGATGTACCCATGGCACATGCGCACATCGTAGGAGGTATCTCTTGAACTACAGTCTCCCCCCCCGCTCTTTGTATGGGTTTAAATGGTATCTCCCATCAAGAGATGTGCGCATGCGCAATGGTTACGTCAGCCCATCAGATCAGCTGTTGTGCTGTTTTGTACAGTGCATGCGCGGTACATCCAATTCTCCATAGAGAGCCGGTCACACTCCCCTGTCATGTGAATGGGAGGCGGATAATCACCATAGGGGTGAACCCTAGACTGATTATTGAAGCAGAATGAACTGTGTGCTTGGCTGCCTCTGAACTATCTCTGGGAAGGAACCTGGTAAATCACAGCGGCTCCTATGGGGGTAGCGCTATTTGTTGAGAAAAAATATTTGATGTTATTTTCTATTTTATTGACTAATAATAATAATAATAATAATAATAGAAATCTTTGATTGTAATACATGAAGGGCGCCTTACATGTCCGCTAGGTGTTTGCGGATCCTTTATTCTCCTGCCACAAAAGAGGGGCTCTTGGGGGTCCCCATTCCTCTTCCTAATAATAGAAATGAAGAGAATTTCCGGTGATTCTTCTTTTTCCAGAATCCTCCGGAAAACCCCCGGAGTCGGGTAGAGAAGCCATTTTATTCATGAAGACGTCGCCGGCATTGGAAGGTTGGCTGGTTTTTGTCATCTTGTATAATTATCACCTCCGCAGGGACCCGCTGGGCACAGCTCTGGACTCCCGCCATATCTAAACTCCACGAGGCCGGACCGGCGGGCTGCACAATGTCACCGAGTCAACACCCCGGAGCCGAGACTGAGCAATCAATTCTCCGAGGACGGTATATGGGGGGGGGGACAACAAGTCGTCTGGCTGACCACCAGACTGCAGAGCAAAACTGCCATAGTGTAGGATGTGCCAAAATGTAATATTAAAATAAAGGCATGCACTCACATAAAAATATACGTTGTATAATTCTCAAGCCGGCCGGCTCTCACTATCCGCCCGTCCTTCCGGGTAGTAGCGTGGTCTAGTTGGTGACGTCAGCACGCCGCTCCTCCCTACGCCGTTTCGTCAAATTGCTGACTTCTTCCAGGGGCACTCGCATATTTTTATTCAACCTCATGTGAGTGCATGATAGGTAGGGAGACCGCCGCTCCAGGTGAGCACAGGCAGGTAATCAATGTCCACTCAGGAATCACACGGGTGCTGGCAATGCATAGAATTAAGCAGGTGGGAGAATGCTTAGTCATTAGTTGTTAATGCGAAACGCGTCAGCTGTCTATCCCACTGTATGCTGTTGTGTGCTGTGCATTTTTTCCTTTTTACAATAAAGAGCACGTCTTTTTTCAACAAGACTTTTTGGAGTGCGGCTGTCCATCCATTCTCTCATGTGAGTGCATGCCTTTATTTTAATATTACATTTTAGAACATACTACACTATGGCAGTTTTTATTTCCACATGGGTAATCTGCTTTGGGGAGACCTATTAAGAAGCCTATACGCGGAAGGAACGGGAGAGTTGCCTGTGTGAGATACCCGGGGCAGGGTTAGTAGCCACAAGCAAATGCGATCTCTGTAAGCAGAGATCCCCAGGAGCCGGTAAGGAGATTTGATATAAGAGGTGGAGGCACTTATTTCTCTTGACACTTTTTTCTTGGGTGTTCATTGGTTTCGGAGTCACGGATACTCAATATATATGGACTTTATTTTTAAGTGGATTGGAACATTATTCAATGATATGTTTGCTCAGCAGGAGTGATCTTGCCTTTTGTTAACTATTTCAGTGTCACTTATACACTTTCAGTTTATTGGAACACTATTCATTATTTGCTTTTCTTTGCACAACATGAGTGTTCTTGTCCATTGACACTTCATGGCGCATACTGGTGCTATACGCGGTATTATCACGTATCCATCTATTAGTGACTGATATAGAGTGTTTGTTCTTTTGGTTGGACCAATAATAATAGAGTTGTCACAGTGCAACGCAGCGCAGCTTACCATTTCTTTGTTACCTCTCATTACTGCTTTCCAATCCCTAGAACCAGATCGGGCCTCGGGAGGGGTCCCAAGAGCCCGACAACCTGAGCGGTGTGTGTGGAAGGGGCGCGGAGGGCAGGGAAGGGTTAAGGTGGCCTTTTCGCAGCCTTCTCTCCGGCTAATCCGCGTCCTGTTCGCTGTATGAATGGGATTATTACGGTGAGTTTATTGAGCCGGGGCCAAGAAACCTTCTTCTATAAACAGTTTACACAACGCAGCTCCACGCGAGCGAGAGCACTTTGCAGGTTGTAATGAAAATAATCGCTCGCTCGCGCTCCGCTCCCCGCATTCGCACTTCTTAGTGTCTGCTTTGTTTGTTGAATGTTAACATTTCAAATAAATGGCTTGTCTCTGCTCTTCTTTCCCTCCTGACACTCTTCACAAAGGCCCCGGGTGTAAGAAGAACGCCGATCATTCATCTGGAGCCTCTCCACAACCCCTCTGGAAGCTTAAAGCACAACTCTGCCGGGACAAGCCGACGTCTAAACTCATTCGTCCTTCAATCTCTGAGTACTTCTCCCAGATCTGTGCCGTCATCCAATGAGAGACTTTCTGTAATAAAGACCGCCCACTGCTGATCTCTCTCCTTGTGCAGGTGGACTGGTCTTGTCTCCACCCCCCCGGAAGTGGGTGGATCCTTCTCAAATCCGCCCACAGCTCGGCTTTTTCTCCTTGTGCAGGGAGACCAGTCTTGTCTCCGCCCCTCCTGTAGTTCTGTAGTGGGTGGAGCCTGCTGGGTCCCTCCCACAGCTCTGCTCTCTTTTCTTGTGCAGGGGGACTGGTCTTGTCTCTGCCCCCACCCCCGGAAGTGGGTGGATCCTTCTTAACTCCTCCCACATCTCTTGTTTCTCTCCTTGTGCAGGGGGACCAGTCTTGTCTCCGCCCCCTCCTGTAGTTATCTGTAGTGGGTGGAGCCTGCTGGGCCCCTCCCACAGCTTTGCTCTCTCTTCTTGTGCAGGGTGACTGGCCTTGTCTCCGCCCCTCCTGTATTTTTCTTTAGTGGGTGGAGCCTGCTGGCCCCTCCCACAGCTCCACCCCCTGGAAGTGGGTGGACCCCCAACTCCTCCCACAGCTCTTGTCTCTGGGCAGGGGGGATGGTCTTGTCTCTGCCTCCTCCTGTAGTTTTCTGTAGTGGGTCTGGGTGGAGCCTGCTGGGCCCCTCCCACAGCTCTGCTCTCTCTTCTTGTGCAGGAGGGTGGTCTTGTCTCCGCCCCTCCTGTAGTTTTCTGAAGGCAGCCTGTAGTAGGTGGAGCCTGCTGGGCCCCTCCGACAGCTCTGCTGTGTGAACAGGCTATGTACAGCCCAGTGATGACGTCACTATTTTACTATTTCATTTCCTCCTGTGCACTTAGCTCCAGGGCCACTGATAAGGGGGTAGCACCTGCTCTGCTGTATGGGGGCTCCATAAGTTCAACAGGGGAGGCAAAAGCAGCAGGAGTGGGTGCTAGGCTGTACAGTGCCCCAGTTGGGCTGTACTGGGCCCCAGCTAGGTTGTACAGGGCCCCAGCTATGTTGTATAGTGCCCCAGCCAGGCTGTACTGGGCCCCAGCTAGGCTGTACTGTGCCCCAGCTAGGTTGTACTGGGCCCCAGCTAGGTTATACAGTGCCCCAGTTGGGCTGTACTGGGCCCCAGCTAGGTTGTACAGTGCCCCAGCTAGGTTGTACAGGGCCCCAGTTGGGCTGTACTGGGCCCCAGCTAGGTTGTACAGGGCCCCAGCTATGTTGTACAGGGCCCCAGCTAGGCTGTACAGGGCCCCAGCTAGGCTGTACTGGGCCCCAGCTATGTTGTACAGGGCCCCAGCTATGTTGTACAGGGCCCCAGCTAGGCTGTACGGGGCCCCAGCTAGGCTGTACGGGGCCCCAGCTAGGCTGTACGTGGCCCCAGCTAGGCTGTACAGAGCCCCAGCTAGGCTGTACAGGGCCCCAGCTATGTTGTACTGGGCCCCAGCTATGTTGTACAGGGCCCCAGCTATGTTGTACAGGGCCCCAGCTAGGCTGTATGGGGCCCCAGCTAGGTTGTACAGGGCCCCAGCTAGGTTGTACAGGGCCCCGTGGTTTCTAACAGCAGCCCTGCTTAGCTCCTCATTATGGCTCCTCGCTCTTCCTTCTTCATTAAGGCCGATTGCATTTATTTATTTTTTTTCATACTTCAAAATTTCGTCGAATGAATTCTATTTACCGGCGATTCGGCAAAGCAACATTTCCTATTTATTTTTCCGAAATCTTTCCCAATAACCCCCCTCCCCCCTCCAAATAAAAATAAAAAAACCTGTCTGCGATTTGAAGTAACAAGCTCATTTCTTAATCCAGAATGTAATCAGACGGCAGATGACAACAATCGTCCTCCATGAGTCACGGCGAGCGAATGTGTTTAATCAGGTAGGACAATGGCTCATTGTTGGGGTTGAACTCCACCTCTGCCATTGTTAGCGCTCTCCGGGGACTCCGGGGACAATGTCTGGCCGGCTCGGCTTCTGATATAAAAATTTGGGATAAGTGCTTTCATGTGATTGGCTGCGAGTCATTTCCACTGACGACGTCTCCAAGCTGTTTTGACGCGCGGCGGGGAGATAACTGTCTATTATGAATGCGCCGAGCGGGGCGGCCAATCCGTCTGCTTGGGGCTGTTTACTGTTTATGGCGGAGGTGACTCGGGATCTTAAAGCTGAACTCCGACCTTCCCTTTCGTTGTAGCGCCTCCCAGTGGCGGCTGGTGCTCAAAAACGATTGCAGCCTCACTGTGCCCATCAAACGCAGCAACTGTGCCATCAACTGTCATCACTGTGCCCATCAATTGTCACCACTGTGCCCATCAATTGTCACTACTGTGCCCATCAATTGTCACCACTGTGCCCATCAAACGCAGCAACTGTGCCATCAATTGTCACCACTGTGCCCATCAATTGTCACCACTGTGCCCATCAATTGTCACCACTGTGCCCATCAATTGTCACCACTGTGCCCATCAATTGTCACCACTGTGCCCATCAATTGTCACCACTGTGCCCATCAAACGCAGCAACTGTGCCATCAATTGTCACCACTGTGCCCATCAAACGCAGCAACTGTGCCATCAACTGTCACCACTGTGCCCATCAATTGTCACCACTGTGCCATCAATTGTCACCACTGTGCCATCAACTGTCACCACTGTGCCCATGAAACACAGCAACTGTGCCATCAACTGTCACCACTGTGCCCATCAATTGTCACCACTGTGCCATCAATTGTCACCACTGTGCCATCAATTGTCACCACTGTGCCATCAACTGTCACCACTGTGCCCATGAAACACAGCAACTGTGCCATCAACTGTCATCACTGTGCCCATCAATTGTCACCACTGTGCCCATCAATTGTCACCACTGTGCCCATCAATTGTCACCACTGTGCCATCAATTGTCACCACTGTGCCCAATAAATTGTCACCACTGTGCCCATCAAACGCAGCAACTGTGCCATCAAATATCACAACTGTGCCATCAATTGTCACCACTGTGCCCATCAATTGTCACCACTGTGCCCATCAAACACAGCAACTGTGCCATCAATTGTCACCACTGTGCCCATCAATTGTCACCACTGTGCCATCAATTGTCACCACTGTGCCCATCAAACACAGCAACTGTGCCATCAATTGTCACCACTGTGCCCATCAAACACAGCAACTGTGCCATCAATTGTCACCACTGTGCCCATCAATTGTCACCACTGTGCCATCAATTGTCACCACTGTGCCCAATAAATTGTCACCACTGTGCCCATCAAACGCAGCAACTGTGCCATCAAATATCACAACTGTGCCATCAATTGTCACCACTGTGCCCATCAATTGTCACCACTGTGCCCATCAAACACAGCAACTGTGCCATCAATTGTCACCACTGTGCCCATCAATTGTCACCACTGTGCCATCAAACTCCAAATCCGGGACAGTTCCTCCAAATCCGGGACAGTTCCTTGAACTCCGGGACAGTTCCTCCAAATCCGGGACAGTTCCTCCAAATCCGGGACAGTTCCTCCAAATCCGGGACAGTTCCTTGAACCCTGGGACAGGGAGCGATGATAAAGTCACTGCTCCTGATCAGCAATAATCTCTCAATCAATGATCAATTCTTGTTTCAGATCTTTTTGGTATTTGGAGGTGAGGTTCAATCCGTATTTATCGCGTCTTCTTTGTCACCTGGGTAGGAGGGGCAGTGGGGGCATAACCGCTCTCCTTGGGGCACCCAAAGGTGTCCCAGATCTTTTACAATGCTATAGTGTATTATACACAAAGGAAATTGCTCTGCATCCCTAGAGTGTTTGGGTTAGGCTTATAGAAAAGGTGGCGGGGGGGGGTCAGGGGGGGCCGCGGCGTGCACATGAGCGCCCCGAACCCGTAAGAAAGGTACAAAGCCATTGTTTCCTTATATTATAGAACACTATGTTACTGAGCCGGGAAGAAAGGCCGGGACATGCAGGCAAGTCGCTGCGCTCCGGTATATTTATTGGTGAGCGGTCGGCAGGTGGTTCCATTTAATGTGTTTATTTAATAAAAAAAATGGTAAAATATACAATGTGGCCCCCGTAATAAAACCTTTTTGGGGCCCCTTCCTTACAGCATTTGGCTCCATTTTCGGGGAGCCGGGGACCAGGGGACATTTAATAATTACATTGCCACGTCTTCCAGTTCATGACCCCCCTATAAATATTTACCAACATCCCATCCAAGTCCACAAAAGACCCAAATCTGTCTCATATTTAGGGGGGAGTGAGCTCCAGCGGCTGCAGCCAGTCATTTATAACTTTCAGAACGTGCTTCAAATTAGAGAGAAAAAAAATAATAATGAACCGGCTCGGTGACGAGTTTCACACATTTTAATAAAAGAGGGTCTGTGGTGTCACTCGGGAAGACAAAACCTCTTCTATACGACCCCCCCGGACTTCCCTCTATAGACTCCGACGCTCGTCTTCCATCATTTTCCTTAAGATACCACTTTGTAACCAATGGCTGCTGCTGCTCAATATTTGTTTGGGGGGGGTAAACCAACGCCACCCCTCCTGCAGGAGATGGACGGGAAGGTGGCGATCCCCCCCAGCGGGAGACGGGTGGGAAGACAGTGACCCCCCAGTGGGAAACGGATGGGAAGGCGGTGACCCCCCGCCAGCGGGAGACGGACAGGAAGATGGAAATCCCCCCAGTGAGAGACGGTTGGGAAGGTGGCGATTCCCTGCAGCGGGAGATGGATGGGAAGGTGGCGACCCCCCCAGCGAGAGGCGGACAGAAATGCGGCGATCCCCCCCTGAGTGAGAGAAGGACAGGAAGGCGATTATCCCCTCCCCCCCATCTGGAGACGGATGGGAAGGCGGTGAGCATAAGCCTTCTTACCTTAGGAGGCAGATGACAAGGGGTAGGGCTGCTGCTCCTCGCTCCGGGGCCATTGCGTCTCCTCCAGGCCGAACAGGAAGTGGGACCCGAGACCCACTTCTTGGTGGGGGGGCTTATCAGAATCTGGAAGCCCCCAAGGCGACCCCCTGGTCCTGGCCCACCCCATGTTAATGGAGGTACATAGTAAAAGAAAATAAAGTCCTTTATTCAAAAGGCCCCTAAAAAATAAAATGTCCCCCCGGCGTGCACGCGTCTATCGGGCGTGACAGCCGGACCCCCCCCCCGATACCATCTTGCTGGAACTTTAAATTAATATATTGTGCCGAGTTTCTTGGCCTCCATTTGCCCTTACTCCACTTTACACCATTTTACTTCACTTTACTCCATTTTTCTCCACCTTTCTCCACTTTACTGCAATCCACTCCATTTTACTTCACTTTACTCCATTTTTCTCCACCTTTCTCCACTTTACTGCAATCCACTCCATTTTACTTCACTTTACTCCATTTTTCTCCACCTTTCTCCACTTTACTGCAATCCACTCCATTTTACTTCACTTTACTCCATTTTTCTCCACCTTTCTCCACTTTACTCCAATTCACTCCATTTTACTTCACTTTTTACTCCACTTTACACCATTTTACTCCACTTTAGGTACCAAAGATCTGGTCCCTTTATCACACCAACTTCATTTACCTGATCAGAAGAGGCAAAAACGAGATCATATCTTTGGCGCGGAGAAGCCGTTGCAGAACACGAAGGTAATGGCGAACATTTAGGCCGCTGTGCCGGTTCTCTCTGAGTCCGGTTATTGCAGAACATTCATGTTTGACTGAAGTGTAAATTTATGTGTCATTATTAAGTCATCAGACGTCTGTTTGAAATGTTCTGCATTATTTCTGCCCCCCCTCCCCCCCCCGTGTTAAAGGTGAAGTGCCGCTAATTAAACAGCTCTTGGTTGAGCGGGGCCCCTGTAATGGGAAGGTTGGCTTCCATCCAAAACACACAACAGGTGCGTTTGCCTATTTTCCGTTTTATGCGGCGACCTTTATTTATGCTTCGTCTTCAGGCGTGGATTTGGACTGTCAGCTCCTGTGAATGGACACCATCAGGAAGATGAGGTTCTGCTGACGTAAACCATTCCTCCTAAATCGGGAACATCGCAGGGACCATCGCAGGGCCGCTGTTATGGCAAATCTCCGCAAAGTGCCATAAAATTGCAGGAAATTCCGTCTCCTGGAGAGGAAGGTGTCCTGGGCTAAATATACGCACGCAATAAACGCGCTTCTTGTATCTTCACAATCTCCTCGCATTGCTTCAGAGGCCTTGTGTGTAACCTGGAAAGACAATTTCACAAACAATTAGCTAGATTCACGTACGGCGGCTTAACTTTGTGCGGGCGTAGCGTATGTTATTAACATTACGCCGCCGCAATTTAGAGAGGCAGGTGCAGTATTCACAAAGCACTTGCTCCGTAAGTTGCGGCGGCGTAGCGTAAATTGGCCGGCGTAAGCCGCCTAATTCAAATGTGGAAGAGGTGGGCGTGTTTTATGTAAATTAATCGTGACCCCACGTAAATAACGCTTCGAAAAAAACGGTGCATGCGCCGTCCGTGGACGTATCCCAGTGCGCATGCTCCAAATCACGTCGCAAATAATCAGTGCTTGAGACGTGAACGTAACTTACGCCCAGCCCCATTCACGGACGAGTTACGCAAACAACGTAAACGACGTGACATTCGACGGCTGTCCGACGTCCATATTTAACATTGGCTGCGCCATCTTTTTGGTGGTTTATATTTACGCCTGAAAACGCCTTACGTAAACGGCGTATCTTTACTGCGACGGGCGAGCGTACATTCGTGAATAGGCGTATCTTGCTGATTTACATATTCTAGGCGTAAATCAGCGTACACGCCCCTAGCGGCCAGCGTAAATAGACAGCTAAGATACGACGGCGTAGGAGAGTTTGAGCATACTGCTTAAAGATACGACGGCGCAGATTCGTACTTATGACGGCGTATCTACTGATACGCCCGTCGTAAGTCTATATGAATCTAGCTAAATGTATTTATTTTTAGGAGGAATTTATTCTTAGGAAATTGTTGGGACCTTCTAATTGGGCTGTAGGGATCCCTGGTACACACGATCGGTTTTTCCACGGACAAAGCGTAGGACTTTTGCATACAAACGGCAAAGAATTGTCGGCCAACAAACACAAAGCTACGTGGGTTTTCAGCTCTTTAGCAACTTCTGCTAATGTTTTATGGTGAGCATTGCTTCCGAGCATGCGTGTTTGTACTTTGTCCAAAGGACTTCTGTACACACGATCAGATAATCCGACATCACACATTTGTTGTCGGGAAATTTTAAAGCGTGCTATCCAACATTTGTCTGCGGAAAATCCGACAACAATTGTCCGATGGAGCGAACAAACGTTCGTATTTTCCGACAACAGCCCTTCCATCACACAATTCCCATTGGAAAACCCAATATTGTGTACGGGCCTTTAGAGGTAACAGTCTAGTTCCTGGAAGAAGTTAAGGAAGGGGAAAAAAATGGATAAAAGAAGAGGAAAAGAGAAAAGGGGAGAAGGCAAATGGCACAACACTCACTTACAAACTATCACCTCCCCTGCCAAGCTGGCTCAGTATGCAAGAGACATGTGAGCAACAATTGTCAGGATGGCCACACTCCAAATAAATACCTTTATTGACTATATAGTCCATATAAACATTGAGAAACAAATCAACTGACGCGTTTCACACCACTATTCCTGGTGCTTAATCATAGCCTATGATATCATGTAAAGGCAGGTGTCCCAATACTTTTGACAATATAGTGTACATGGCAGAGTACCTATAACCTTCATACTGATTTTGGCTTCAAACCTCACCTAATCCACATTTCTCATCCAAGGGTCCTCCGTTTCAAATAAATGCGAAGCACCGGGGCTGTGTAATCAGAAAAAAAATCATGCCTCCCCTCTCTCTCTCTCTCTCTCGTTCTCTCTCTCTCTCGTTCTCTCTCTTTCTCGTTCTCTCTCTTTCTCTCTCTCGTTCTCTCTCTCTCTCTCTTTCTCTCACTCTCTCTTGCTCTCTCCCCCCCTCTCTCGTTCTATCTCTCTCTCTCACTCTCTTTCTTTCTCTCACTCTCTCTCTCTCTCAATCTCTCTCTCTCTCTCACTCTCTCAATCTCTATCTCTCTCTTTCTCTCACTCTCACTCTCTATTTCTCTCACTCTCTCTTTCTCTCACTCTCTCTCTCGCTCTCTCTCTCCCTTTCTCTTTTTCCACCAACACTATTGTTATATTTAATTAAATACATCTGCAATTTATCTTCCTGTAAACACATTGTTCATTTCACCCAGCGAGTCGCTTTTCACAGCTCGTGCCTTTAACTTCTAATAGCTTTCTCTCCAACCAATGGAAGTCTTCAAAAAGTTTTATTTTCCTTTGTAATTAACTTTTTTTTTTTTTAATACATTGGTGCTGCCAGCAGCCTTAGTTATTAATTGTTTTAATAAGGCGATGTGGCATCTATAATGTTTTACGTCTGGGAAACGTCTAACCAATGGACAGTTTCGAAAATGTTTCATTTTGTGAATTTTTTTAGTAAGAACCTTAATTACTGAACGGTCTAAGAAAACAACGTGACGTTCATAATGTGCCACATCTGGGGAATATCTAATAGTTTTTGTTGCAGAGGAGATCCGCGTTCTGAAAATTCCCGTTTCTGAAGCTTTTATAAGAGAGCACCACTGAGACGGCAGATCTGATTTGCCAAGGAATGAGCACCGGGTATAAGAATCGGCTCTGCCAACCTTCTGGAATCCAACCAAAGGTGAGAAATAGGTGCTGGATACAGATTCTCAATGAGTCCATTGAATGATCACAGCTGGGACTCCACAAAATGGAGGCAACCCTTAAAAAAGGGGGAAAAGGGAAACCCGGAGTTGAGAATTCAGATAAATGCCACCTAAGAAATGTCCAAGAGGCCAAAATTATCTCACAGCAGAAAAACAACCGAGAGAAAAAAAAAAACCCTACCCCTTTCCCAGGGCTCAGCTTTTCCAAGTAGTGGAACTTTTAGGTTGGTATAATGACCCAGGGATGATCTGGAATAATCACCAGGGATGATCTAGAACGCTCATTCGCAACCTTTTTAGCCCAGAGGAACCCCTACATTATTTTTCAGGTCTCAAATGCACCCTTATTACAACCAATTCATTCGGAATCAATGCCCCCTTACATTGGGGGTCACTAAGAATAATGCAACCCTTACAGAACGCTAAAAAAGGTAATTCTCCTAACTTTGCCAAGTGTTGTTGGTTCTGGAATTATGCAAAAACCCTTCAAATGGAAGGCGCACAGCCAAAGTTCAAGGAACCCCTCGCAACATCTAATTGAGAATGGATGATGTAGAATAATTACCAGGGATGATCTAGAACAATTACCAGGGATGATCTAGAATAATTACCAGGGATGATCTAGAATAATTACCAGGGATGTTCTAGAACAGTCTTTCTCAGCCTTTTTAACACTTGAAACAACTTTCCAGGCTCAGCAAACCCTTACTAAATTATAATATCTACAACTCACAGTACATTAGTGTGACGGTCATTGGGAAGAACGCACCTTACATTTGTGGTTATTGGGAATAAGCCCCTCTTATAGCTGAGACGACAATTAGTGTCACTTATCTGAGAAACAGGAATTGCTCAAGGAACCCCTGGCAACCTCTGGAGGAACCCTTGTTGAGAAAGGCTGAATTCTTTCTGCACAAAATACCACATCCCAGTGCCAGAATATACTGTTTAGTGTCCATTGGTTAAAGAAAATTATCAATCTCAGAGACTTCCGAAGCAACCTGATCTGTAATAATCACCAGGGATGATCTGGTATAATCACCGGGGAAGATCTGGAATAATCATCAGGGATGATACTTCTTTCTGCACAAAATACCACATTTCATAATTTTAGAAGGTGCCTTGAGACGACCTATAATTTTGGAGGAGGCCTCAAGATTTTCCATAATTTTGGAGGAGGCCTCGAGATGGCCCATAATTTTGGAGGAGGCCTCGAGATGGCCCATAATTTTGGAGGAGGCCTCGAGACGACCCATAATTTTGGAGGAGGCCTCGAGATTTTCCATAATTTTGTAGGGTGCCTCGAGAATTTCCATAATTTTGGAGGGTGCCTCAAGATTTTCCATAATTTTGGAGGGTGCTTCGAGACTGCCTATAATTTTGGAGGGTGTCTCGAGACTGCCTATAATTTTGGAGGGTGCCTCGAGACTGCCTATAATTTTGGAGGGTGCCTCGAGACTGCCTATAATTTTGGAGGGTGTCTCGAGACTGCCTATAATTTTGGAGGGTACCTCGAGACTGCCTATAATATTGGAGAGTGCCTCGAGACTGCCTATAATTTTGGAGGGTGCCTCGAGACTGCCCATAATTTTGGAGGGTGCCTCGAGACTGCCTATAATTTTGGAGGGTGCCTCGAGACTGCCCATAATTTTGGAGGGTGCCTCGAGACTGCCTATAATTTTGGAGGGTGCCTCGAGACTGAATAAAGGTTAGGAATTGCTGGTCGAATACTCTGTGGAAAATATTTTGTGCCATTTTTGTTCTTCTGACTACCATAAAAATATAGAAGATGTCACCCACATTTGGAGATGCCAATTCCTTTAGGAGTAACAGTCATGTGTGCCACTTGTGTGCCCCCCTCCCCCCAGATGAGGGGGTCCTTAAAGGTAAACTGTCTCATAGACGTGAGCCTAACCAGCAAATCCTTATATTATTCCTTCTTAAAATAATATTTGTTCCTCTTTTGTAGTCGGTGTGAAATGGACAGGGAAATAGAACATTGGAGAAAGCCCGGAAGACCCTTTTCATGCCAATATTTGACAGATTTTTGGTCAGCGTTGGGCAGATCTCTCGGACGGGCTGTCAGATTCGTTCTCTCTGCAGAGAGATGATCGGCGTGATGAAACATCTCGGGGCAGCTACTTGCCTTGGCGGGAAGAACGTTAATTCATGAAGGTGAAGATAGCGGATCATTCTGATTCGGATCATTGTGACCTCACATCTTGGAAATCATTGACCTCCGATATCGTTTCCAGAACTGGCGCTCTCTGAAATCTGCTTCACCTTTCACAGCCGCCCGGCTCTGCGTGCCGTTCCATGTCCGCCAAAATTATGAGGTCATCACAAGAGGAAATTATAGGAACAAAAAAAGGTTTACAAAAAAAACACGAATATGTCCAAAATCCTGAGAAGAACAAAAGATCAAAAAAGGGAGAAAAACGACTTAAAGGGATTTTTTTTTTTTTTTACACAATCCTCTTATTATAATTAATATGAAAGATATTTATTTCAAATTTTATAGACCTGATATCAGTGTGACGTTTTCCCTTATTTATGTACATGAGGCTCTTTTATATAAAGGAGGGCTGAATCTTGTGGTGTTGTCTGTATTAGAGATGTGAGCCACTAAAAATGTTGTTTTGGATTCACAATTGCAACCCCGCTTATGCTCCAGGGGGGGCCCGCGCGACCTCCTTCTTACATTAGATGTTATGCCTGTGTTATGTCGGCAGCGGCACACACTGTCACATTGGGGCACTGGTGAGGAGCTCTGCTGTCATAGGCAAGAGTGATGCCCCGTACACACAAGCAGTTTTTCTGTCGTAAAAAAAAACAATGGTTTTCCCGATGGAATTCTGCTCAAGCCTGCCTTGCATACACACGGTCACACAAAACTTTTGACTGCCAAGAACATGGTGACGTAAAAGACTACGACATGAGAAAAATAAGTTGTATGTTCCCGAGCATGCATGTTTTTTTCCCGCTAGGATATTTTCCTGCTCTCTTTTTTTTCCCTGGCAGTTTCTCTGTGGGAAAAAGTCCAATTGAGCGTACACACGGTCAGGATTTCCGACGAAAAGCTCTCATCGCAGTTTTTCGTGTGTACGGGGCAAAAGAAAAGCACATCACGGCAGACAAAGATCCATCCCCTCCCCCAGCAGCCTACCAGGCTCTCTCATTGGAGTTGACTCACACTAAGCATCCCCAAGGGGTGGACAGGGCCGTCCTAATGACCCCAGCGGTGTGGGGGAAGTGTCTAAAGGAAGGATGTAGTCTGTGAGGCTCTCTCTCTATTGGCTTCCCCTTAGGGAGGAAAAGGCACAGGACTATGAGGACTACATGCCTTTTGTATGGGATGCAGACATCTACCAAAATCCCCTAAAAGGTACGGACTCCTTGACTTGGCTCTCCTCTCATAATTACTCTCTTTATTGTTTGCATCTTCAGGGAAAGTGCCCTCAGCTCTGGGATGACTGAAGTATTTCAATCACTTGGTTTAGTAAGCAGTTAAAAGTAATTAATTGCTTGGACTTTTCTTTCTCCTAACCTCAAGATGGGGACATCGTCTGGGAATGGATGGTGCTGAGCGAGGTCCTTGGCTGTAAGGCATGGGACAGCTACCTGGAGGATGCTGATTGGGTCAGGCCGGAAGCCTCCCAGGGTGTGCTTGGTTATTGGCAATGTGACAGACCCAACCGGGACAGAGGATTTTGGAGGCCTCTTGCCTACTGACTATGGACTCTGACATTTGAAGGAGCTACAAGCATTTAGGAAGATTACATTTAACAGTGACCAAAGCCATGATGGTCCATGATGGTCTCAGTGAGACGACTTATGTGAAAAGAAAGATGGTCAATGAGATTTGGACAGCCCCGGGTCTTCTATGGTGATGAACTGTCTGGGTGGACAATGACTGGAGTCACCAAGGCTTGTCTGGGTGGCTAGTTGTTAATTAGATCACTGTCAGCTATTAGTTGCTAGATGTGGATTAGCATACTGTTTATGTTGGCTGTTCCTTAGATGTGATAATTACTTAGGTTAACGTGATCAAGCTCTTTTCTGATTTTGTGTGGTATATATTCTGTGTGAGTTTACAATAAAGGAAGTTCCAGTCTTCAGCTAAGCTAGTGTCGTCTAGTCCTTGGGTGCTCAGCTATAATACCGGATTCTTGGGTCCAGACTGGAGGAAACAGTATCTTGATGGAAGCACCCAAACTGGGTTCCGATGGGTTCCCTTAGGAGGATCTTGTGTCCATAGCACCCTGGTAGGTCTCAGGAACCATCCAATATCTGGCCAGGAATAAGTTAAATAGTCCACTGCCACTTGGTTAGCTGTACACATGGAGGATATGTAGCCCTTGCACAACACTAAAACCTGAATGTCACCCGATATTGGCCACTTGTAATTCCCCCGGGACAGGAGGAAAGGTGCATCACAAGGAGCAGATCTGGTGTGCTACAGAACATGGAGACGTCAGAGAGAAAACAACTAACAATGTTCTTTTTTCCCTAATTATTTCAGAGCAGTGACGGCTCGTGTTTTTTTTGGGGAGGGGGGCGGCAATCAACCAACCCCGCGGAAGGGGCCGGACACATGGGCGGCCGTGGCTGCAAATATTAGGTGGAGAGGAGAGAGGGGGTGGAGCCTAATGGACGGATCGTCCTTGTTTCAGAGGATCTGCATTGTGCCTTCAATGTTCCCGGTCCAGATTCAGGTGATCCGGATGGGTTTCTGTTCTGATGGCTCTCCGCTCTTCCTGAATGTACAGTTTATACATTTTGGCCCACATGATAAGTTGCCGTCATTCCTCCGTGTGGTCACCATGTAGTCACTGAAAAGTTCCAATGACAACATAATGTATGCAAAATTCTGCCAACAACCCCAGAAAGTATTAGAGGTGGTAATGGGACAGTCGTGGAACTTCCAGACACTGTTTTGCAAATTGATTTCTTAATCTGAAGTCCTGGCGGCTTCACGGAACTTTCACTGATGCCAACAGCAAATAAATATTCAACATTTTCCTAGGAAATGAAACGAGCTTCTCCGCAAAAGCCACGCGATTGGCATGAAACGCATTGGAAGTAGACTGGAGACCTTTATATTATCATCAGACAATGCACCTCCCCCTAAGATTATAAGTGAATTTCATGTATTTTATGCCCATTATTTACCTCAACCCAATCAAGTGGGCACTCTACATGTAAATTGTGGCCCACACAAGGAAAATTGATTATGAAAGTATTATCCAATGAATAATGTGAATAATGTGAGCCTCAAGCCAAAGAGGAAAAAGAAAATAATATATGAAATACGTTACCACAAAAGAACAATATGTAGCACAAAACGAAACCTTTAAATTACTTAGACCTCTTTCACACGGGGGGGGGGGGGGGGGGCTCCTGGGCATTTGTGGTAAAGTCCTGCTAGTTTTACCTCTATTATGGCGGCGCTTTGGCACCACTAGCGGGGCGCCTTTAACCCCCCAAAAGGGGTTAAAAGCGCCCGCTTAGCATTGCTTTCAAAGCGCTTTCAAGGCGCCCATTCATTTCAATGGGCAGGGGCAGTGGAGGAGGGGTGCATACAGCGCTCCCATACCGCCCCAAAGATGCTGTTTGCAGGACTTTTTTTGCCGTTCCACAAGTGCAGCGCCCCGTGTGAGAGCGCACGGGATTTCACACCGGGGCTGCAGAAGAGGCAATTTACAGACGCTTTTCAGGCGCAAAAATGCCTGTAAAGTACGAAATGGGTCTTGGATTTGGGTTTGGCAAAAAAAAAAAAACTGTTGCTGTTACTGCTTACGGGATTTATTTTTGTTTCTTATTTTAAAGTTCACGTAAAACTTCATGTCCATCCGGCACTCCACTGTCCAGGGCACAAATTTTGTCAAACCTTTTGTTGTCTTTTGTTGATACATTTGTCATTTATGTTTCAGAAATTGTATTTGTTCTTTTTTGTGTCTCCAATGTAGATAATAATAATAATACAGAAATAATAATAAAAGAAACAGGCAACGAGTGCATGGAAGGTGCCGCCCCTTTGGACTTTTCAGGCAGCAAATAAGTTTGATGAGTAAAAAGCAACTTAGTGCCAATCTTATTGAGTACAAAAATGAAATAAATTGTGTAACAATAGCAATAAAATATACAAAGTATACAAATGAACCATTGATACATAAATACATATATCAAACCCAAGGCTAATGATCCAGGTACTGCCAGAGTTAAACTGGTCAGTCCATAAAGATTAATAACATGTTTCGGAAAATGAATTGCACATCATCAGGGGAAATTTGCATTTGGGTACATTTTTGTTCTTGATTGTAATATAAATACGATTATATATCATTCACATTGAAAATATATAGACATGTATTCTTGCGCAGTAAATTATGTAGTTAGTTTACACTTCTTAAAACTACTTACATCTGAAGTTCATAGAAAGGCTTTGAAAAATAATAGTTTTGGGGAATGCCGCGCTGGCGGAGACAAGCCGCACAGAGACACATGGGTGGATAACAGCGGTGCCCCGGATCAGTCTCTAAATTCATAGCCACAAGAGACACAAAAGGAATAATAATAATAATAAGCATCACCATAATAATAATAATAATAATAATAAATTATTACAAAATAGTAAAATAATAATATTTCTATAACTCATATATTAATCATATAGAAATATTATTATTATTTACTATTTATTATGATGATGATGATTATTATTATTATTATTATTAATTCTCCAGTATTCCTTCTTCCGTTCACTTTTTCATTATTTTTATTTTTAAATATTCCTGAAACAATTTTGTATGAGCAGAAAAAGTAATTTATTATTATTTTTATCTTTCCTGTTACATTTCAGCCATTAGAAGTACAGCCCCTGCAACGTGTTAATGGCAGGGAGAGATTACATTATACTGTATATGTCATTTTTTATTTTGCTCCGAATTACATTTTTTTTTGTAAAAATGAAATGATTCCACTTTCCTCTATAACCCAAACGAAGCCAGAACCTCCCCCTCACCCACCCAACTGTTTCCAACCTCAACATGACAACCCCCCACCCTCATCTTCTTGATGCCGGTCCCCCGCGGACAGTGAGCCCAAATAGAATTGTACAGAGCCAAGCGTATCCAGTATAAGATCAGGATGAGTGAGGAATTTTGGCCAACATGATTTCTTAGTGAAATTATTGATTTAGCGCTAGACCAAATTTTACCAAAACTGGCCTTTAATTTGGCCTTGTATCAATACAAGATATATATATATATAAATATGCTCTTTTAGCGCCCTTTAAACCGTCTGAACTCCACTGAAAAACACACTTTTAGTTTGACTTTTCTGTTGATCTGTTTTAATAAGAAGATGTTGAAATCAGAAATGTTACCCAAATTTTGGGTTGATGGAAACTAACTTAGGTCATCTTTAGCTGCTCTCGGAGTCCCCGATACCTGAGAAAACACTTTCTGACCTCTCTGTCTGAAAGTGACAGTTTTCTTGTTGCGCAAAGGAGCCAGTGACAGCCAGACAACAGGGATTTTCGGAGGAAATCAATGGCAGGCCTCCACGTTCCTCTCATGACAGGTTTGCTTTTTAGACGTTTTGGTTGCAGTTCAGCTTGTAACACTCTAAATAAATATTCAGTGGTTTCCTTTAAAAATATTTTCAGAATCCCAAGACGGCTTCCAAGAAGTGAATTTAATAATTTTTTATTATTATTATTTTTGGGAAGGGAACGAATCTGCAGACAACTCCCAACGAGATGAAAAACAACACAAATCTGATATTTTTAGCCCCCCAAAAAAATCCTGAACTGGTAGCCACGTCTGTCTCTTAATGGGACGCCGGAGCGGTGTTCATAGCTTGTAAATGACATCATTATCTTATTTGTATCGTTAGAAGCTGCTAATAACTCCTAAATCCGAGTGAGTCACCCGTCGGATTAAGCCGAGGCTCGCTGCATCTCCGGCTAGTAAATGTGAACGATAAACAAAATATGGAAACGATTGTTTTGCCAACGGAATACAAGATAACGTTCTCCGTGATTCTTCCAAACAAAGTTCAGAGAAGAGACTTTCATTCTAAGGACCATCCAAGACGGAGGAAGGGCCACGGGGTTCAGTGCATATGACTGACTGACCCGCAAATTTGGGAAAATTTGTTTAATAAATGTAAATTAAGCCATTTGGGAGGAAAAAATTACACAAATATGAAAAACTAAATCTGTGCTTGGTTTTCAAAGACTTGTGTAGTGGGATGAAGGGCCGATCATTTGGCCCAGCAGTTAGCCCCCGGGGGAAGTAGTTGGGGAGCCACTATATGTCCCTACACCTCAGGGCTGTCTTAATGCATGGGCACTGCCCAGGGGCCCCAGGTGCATAAGGGGCCCCATGATAGTCTTGCATTACTTCATGCATGCCAACAGTCCCGGATTTCCCAGACCAGTCAAGCTTTTCACTAAGCTGTCCCAGGATGGCCATGTCTTGAACATCATTCTGAAACATGTGCTGTGCCCTCCTGATCCCAGTATTGTGCCCTCTTGACCCCCCCATCACACCATGCCCTTCTGTCTCCAACCCTGTACTGAAATTTTAAAATCTATTTTATTGAAAGTACTAATAAATATAATTCTATCAACCAATTATTGAGCCTCAGTGCGTAAATTGGGGCAGGCTGGTAGGGGCCCAGTGCATTACTTTGCCCAGGGGCCCATGATGCTATTAAGACAGCCCTGCCACACCTTGTTGTTTTATAGTTCCCTAGTGTACAGCCCCTCTGAGCGATGGCTCCACCAGTGGTTGGTGGGCATTGTGCCCCATCTTTCCTGCACTAGGGATAAATAAGAAGAGCGTGATTGGTCAGCAAGAACCATCCAGTATCATGGAGGGAGATGAGCATGGCCTCCGTAGTGACGTCACATCCAGTCCGGCACCATCTTGCATTCCACTCAGGTCCATGAGGCGGCCGGCTGCTTCCCATCACCCTCCAGCTTCACGGGCGCTCCATCGGATGCTGCCAATCCACCAGAACCACTCGGGAGAGCCCAAGGACTGACTGGAATGATTCTTTATATGCCCGCTTTTATCTACTAAGATGTGAGTCGCCACTTGTTGTTTTGTTTTCAATAAATTTAAGTTCTTTACATACTGCACTTAGTCTGGCGCCCCCCTCAGTTCCCTTTTAATATTGAAGAGTCTTGCTTCACTTAAAGGTGCTGCCACTGGTTCTTCACATAGCGAATGTGGGCATTATTTTTTTTTTTATGAAGCATGCGATTAGAGGGTTTAATTGGCTTCAAAATAGGGGTGGGCTCGGTGTGCAGAGCACTGTGCCCTGAGCCCACCCAGTTTTGTGACAATAGCACATTAATATTTGCTATTGACTTCCTGAATCTCCTCCCGATTGGCCAGGGAGTTTTAGGACAGGGAGTCTTCCAGACCTCGTCTTCCTTCTTTGAGTGCAAAGAAAACAACCAGTATTGCCCCTTTGTCTTGAGCACATGGTTGTTCAAGTCCTTTCCCCTCCCCCTACTTCCTGTAGCATTATTTCCTGTCCTGGGCTCATGAACCAGTCCAACAGGTTCATTGGCACATTAATGGGGGATCTTAGCTTTTAAACACAACATGGTCTTAAAATGTTATTCCATATTTATGCTATACAAATCACTAAAATAGCCACAGCACATGGGGTTTTCAGATGTCCCTCTGGGTTTAGAAAAGGCCCAGTAAACTGAACTTTGCTATTTTTTCTTATTGCACAGGATTAGTTCTAAATCTCTGCCACTGATCATGTCATACCCCTTTAGCACCGCTAATGTCTTGTTATATCCTCAGTACAGAATGACTCACTAACATTCTTAAATTGCCTCTCCCCCAGCCTCAGTCCTCAGTATGGGCACCCCTCATACCCCCTCCCCCAAAGGGGTGCAACCCTCAGTACAGTCATTCTGCATCCCCCTTCCTCCCAAGTACAGTGTCATGGTTATGCAGTAATGTTTGTCTGTCAGCTTACCTCCTCCATATGTCCTGCTTTAGAGGCCAGCCACTCTCACCTGGCTGTTTAAGTAAAATATCCTCAAAGCATGGCCCCACCCCAGGCCCTATCAGGGAACACTGTATTAACCTGTGCACTGCAAGCCAGCCGTGCTGATCAACAGTGTTTGTTTAGCTATTGTGTTTGAGTTCCTGCTTGCCGTGTGCTACGTCTGTCTCTGTTTTACCGATCTCGGCTTGTTCTCGACTATCCCTGTCAGCTTGTGACCTTGACCTTTGGCGTGTCCTTTGTTTATCCTTGTCTGCTAGTCGCCCCTACCTTTGGCTTATCCCCTCACTATCTCTTGTATCCTGAGCTGCTGCTTCCCCTCTGTAACGGTCAGGGGTTAACGCCGTTTACGATATTCCATTCCGAACCCAAGACAGCTTATCGACACTCCACAATCCGGCAGACGAACACGGCCCATACAGATTTCCCCCCAGAAATGAGACACAGCTCTGTTCTCTGGTTCAACAGGAATAGACAATCTTTATTGAGAAGGCAGGCTCTTATATACACCAAAATGGATGCTGCAGTAATCAGATGGACAATGACACACTCCACCCACAACATCACACAATGGGTACTAACGAGCCTCCAATACACATATTTTAGTCAGACTTTCTGGCACCGAGATAATCTACATGAGTTAATTACTAATCATTTACCCAGACAAGGTGACTCCGAGATAAGCTCTTCTCACCTGCTATACAATACACATTTATTATCAATAGAAATTCACACAATACAGTGTCAATTAGCATCACACAATGAAAGGTCTTTAAGAGCCAGACTAAGGTTAGTTTACATGACAGTAGCAGACGTAATTACCCCCTTAACAGTCTGTGTTCCCACATGAATGAGTCACTCTCCTATTGACCTGTTGGGTTCAGAATCAACAATCTATAATTAGTTCAAGATATCCTGGAATACATTGTGAATTATCATTATTGTCCCATCTCCTGGAATCCAAGATATAATTTCTCAGTCATCCTATGCCCCTAGTGGACATAGGATGACTTTAGACACAAGAGTCATCGGTGAAGCTGAAACAGGAGTACCCCACACCCTGCAAGAGCCTCTGTGTCCCACGGGCCCTCCCGTTACACCCTCTATTCTCTATAGCCTACTGTGAGCGTGATCTGGGGGACTCTGGGGGTCGCAACCTGGATCCAGTTGCAGCCCAGTCCATCCTCACCACTAGAGGCTCTGATGAACACCTGCTGGATCTTAGACACCGCGCCGTGGGGGATCTTAGGCTCTAGCTCCCTGTGGGATCCCTGTTAGTGCTCCAGTGGACCTGCCTTTCTTAACCACCCAAAGTTCCATCCGCAGCAGTCAGCCGTAGGGTCCACTACCTTAGCGGTGCACTCCTGACCCCAACAGTGTGCATCTGTCACCTGACCGCAGGTGACCTGACATACAGGATCCTCAATGCCCCTATCCCCCCACCTTCCCAAATGCAGTCTGATCACTGGGGAAGGAGAGACTGAGGAAATGCTTCCTCCTGCCTGTGGCAGACTGCTAACATCATCTCAGCCTAGACACTGAAGGACAGCTTTTTAACGATAAAAGGTGGAACTTTTTGGTAAAATTATACAGTTGTTTTATATATTGGGACTTCGGGAATTTATTAATGCAGACTTGGAAAGCTGCTAAGAGGCCCACTTTAAGAAAAAATCTTTTTGTACAAACAAGAAACTATTTTCGTCTGTCCAGAGCGACGTCTCTTCCAGTATCTGAGCGTCCCCACCAGCAGGATGCCTCGTATTTCATGTCCGATCGATAGCTGTCCGTTGGCTTATTGTGAAATACAAAGAGTTCCATCAAATGTTTCATTCATCGTCGCTCTCCAACTTCTTCCTTTCCCACCGATCGATGTGACGTCGCTTGTTATTCAGCGGTTGCCGTTAATCCTTTGAGAAGTTCATATCCGTTACGATGCCAAATCTTCAGTGGCGGATCTGGTCATCTCAGGGAAGGAATATTTTATTAGGCTCGGGTAGATATGGAATCACCTAGCGGAGCCGGACCGGAGCTTTTCCTAAACTTTCCCCAAGCGAATGATCGAGATGACAAATAGTAAAATGTATCCAATTTCAGTTTAAACAGTTTTAATAATAAATTGTGTTTGGCAAGTCACCTATTTTTCTGTCCTGGCTTCAAATAATAATAAAAGAGCCTTTCAGTAAAGCAGACGGTGAGTTTTTTTTAGTCTTATCTGTTTTTTAGTTATTAGGGGCTCTCTAGTGCCCACCCCAATGCCAACCAGCCTCCAACCTCCCAACTGTCCCAGATTTTGAGGGACTGTCCCTATATTGGAGCCACACCCCTCTGTCCCTGGCAGTGCCGGGACAAAGTCATCCAGTGCCAAGGGCATAGATGAGAAACTGAACCGCTCTACGCCATAACCCCGTCTATCGGAATTGTTGGTGTCACCATAGGTGTGCACTTCAAAGCTCAAACACATGTGTCTACATGTGTATTTATACTGACGGCGTCAGTAGTGCAGTGGACGGTGTCAGTAGAGCAGTGGACGGTGTCAGTAGAGCAGTGAACGGCGTCAGTAGTGCAGTGGACGGCGTCAGTAGAGCAGTGGACTGTGTCAGTAGAGCAGTGGGTGGTGTCAGTAGAGCAGTGGACGGCGTCAGTAGAGCAGTGGACGGCGTCAGTAGAGCAGAGGGCGGTGTCAGTAGAGCAGCGGACGGTGTCAGTAGAGCAGCGGACGGTGTCAGTAGAGCAGCGGATGGTGTCAGTAGGGCAGTGGACGGTGTCAGTAGAGCAGCGGACGGTGTCAGTAGAGCAGCGGACGGTGTCAGTAGAGCAGCGAACGGTGTCAGTAGAGCAGCGAACGGTGTCAGTAGAGCAGCGGACGGTGTCAGTAGAGCAGCGGACGGTGTCAGTAGAGCAGCGGACGGTGTCAGTAGAGCAGCGGACGGTGTCAGTAGAGCAGTGGGTGGTGTCAGTAGAGCAGTGGACGGTGTCAGTAGAGCAGCGCACGGTGTCAGTAGAGCAGCGGACGGTGTCAGTAGAGCAGTGGGTGGTGTCAGTAGAGCAGTGGACGGTGTCAGTAGAGCAGCGGACGGTGTCAGTAGTTTTTATTGTTATTTTTTACAATT
This sequence comes from Rana temporaria, assembly GCF_905171775.1. Classification (NCBI taxonomy): domain Eukaryota; kingdom Metazoa; phylum Chordata; class Amphibia; order Anura; family Ranidae; genus Rana; species Rana temporaria. The sequence goes on along the minus strand of NC_053500.1, from coordinate 148,486,192 downwards.
TTTTGAGGAGCCCCATCAGGGGGCTTTTCTGAAATATCAGGGGCTTAAACAGGGGAATCTGCGCCACACGAGGTGGTTAGGGGACACCTGGCACACCTGTATGGGTGTCACCTAGAAGACCACGTTTCTGTGTGTCGGTGGTGTCCCTGGAAGAGATGTGTGATCGGTGATCGGTGAGTGTTCTGTGGACTGGAAAGGAAACTCGTTATCCTTCATACAATATCCAGTCCTCGGCCACCATGATCTGAAGCCCATCATGGCTTTAGTGAATGATATTCCTCTTAGATCTTCTCTTGGCACAGCCGGGTAAGGAACGTTCCAGACAGAAGAGCCACAGCTAAGAGTGATCCATTGAAAGTCTGGAGCAAGATGACCTCTAGAGATATCCTGTGGAGGAAAGAAAGCCCATCACCCAGAGCCGGCCGTCTCTTCCCTCCGCAGACCTTCCTCTCATGTTTGCCTCCTATTGGAATGGCACAAAACTTTGTGGCTTCACTCGCCTATCTCAAAACTCAGATCAACAAAGTCCTCTAATTATTATTATACTAATATATATATATTTTATGTATTGCAGTTCAATTATATCTGAAAATGTTATATATTGTACCTTACCAGCTATCAGGAAGGGCATGCCAGCAGACAAGATGGCTCTTCTGGACGGCGTCCTAGGCACAGGCACACAGGCTAATTAATATTCCTTTACATTCATGGAGGAAATGTGCACGAGCGCACATGCATATTCGTGCACGCGCATGCAAATCTGTTGCTCGCATTGGCACCAAGTGGGCTATTTAAACCGAGCCTGTGCTCATTGCTGTCTTGTCAGCGCTCCGCTGTGGTCTTCTCCAGCAAAGCAGCATGGATACACTAAAAGTTCCATAACTTGGGTTGTAGATTTCGTTTCAGTCCCAGCCAAAGTTCTTATTTTCAGTTTTCCTTTACAATGGAGTCATTTTCCAGGATACGGCATCTTAAAGACCTCGTCTTCCTTCTTTGAGTGCAAAGACAACAACCAGTACTGCCCCTTTGAGCACATGGTCATTCAAGTCCTTTCCCCTCCTCCTACTTCCTGTAGCATCATGTCCTGTCCTGGGCTTGTGAACCAGTCCAACAGGTTCATTAGCCTTTAATAGGGGCATCTTAGCTTTTAAACACAACATGGTCTTAAAATGTTATTCCATATTTATGTTATAAAAATCACTAAAATAGCCACAGCACAGGGGGCTTTCAGATGTCCCTCTGGGTTTAGCAAAGGCCCAGTAAAGGGAACTGTACAATTTGTTTCTTATTGCAGAGGTATGGTTTTAACTCTCCAGGGGGATGTGCTGGACCTATATTCACCCACAGGCAGCAAAGGGCTGTTTTTTGCAGCACACTGGCAAAAGACAGGCTTTTCTACTCAGGCTGTGGCTGCTTTAAAAAGAAAAAAGAAATCTAAGACATTAACCCTTTGGCACCGAGCGTATGCAAATATGTGCCCCCACATGACTGGGCTTTTCTCCATGGGGCCACATTATTTTCGTATCTGTCTTTCTGCTGGGAATGCAACACACAGTGCTCACCATGCCTCTTACCAAATACCTTGGAATGTCTACTTTAAAAAAAGGGGGGTGATTTGGGGGGTATTTGTACTTTCCTGGCTTCTTATGCCGCATACACACCATCACTTTATGTGATGAAAAAAAACGACATTTTCTGTGAAGTAAAAAATGACGTTTTTGAAACTTCAATTTTCAAAGACGAAGTTGCCTACACACCATCGTTTTTTCACAATGCTCTAGCAAAGCGCGGTTACGTTCACCACGTTTTTCCATTGAAGCTCGCTTCATAAGTAGCTTCTGGGCATGCGCGGGTGAAAAAACGTCGTTTTAAACAACGTTTTTTACTACACACGGTCAATTTCTGTGAAGTAAAAAATGACGTTTTGAAAAACGACACATAAAATTGAAGCATGCTTCAATTTTTTTTGGTCGTTTTTTAGAAGACATAAAACGACGTTTTCCCCCACACACGGTCAATTAAAGTGACGTTTTTAAAAACGTAATTTTTTTTCATCACATAAAGTGATGGTGTGTACGCGGCATTAGGGTCACAAGAAATGAGATCGGTCGTCAGTACTTCAGATGTGATGAAGCTTCTAGTAACTTTCACAAACACCAAAAAATATCCACCTGTTTTCACCAAAAATATGGAGCCGTATAAATTTTGGCCAAAGTTTATGAAGAAAAATCACAAATTTGCTAAATTTTATAACAGAAGCGAAGAAAAATTCATTTTTATTTACAATTTTTTGTGCAAAAATTAAAAACCCGGCGGTGATTGAATACCACCAAAAGAAAGCTCTGTGCGAAAAAAGGTCTAAAATGTCTTAAGGGTACGGCAGTCATTCATGATGTGACAGCGCCGAACGCTGAGAATCGATCTGGTTAGAAAGGGGGAGGGGGGGGTATAAGTGCTCGGTGGGCAAGTGGTTAAAAAAAAAAAGCAAAATGCGCACTTTTGTTTCTGGGCACAAATAAGATCCACATATGAGGCATCATTGCGATCGGCAGGAGAAGGAGAATTTATTTTCAGTTGTTCTTTGGTGGAAGGTTTATAGTAGTGGCAAGAAATATACAGCTACATTTAAAAAAAAAAAACATTTTACTATTTTGGGACAGTTTTTCTTTAATAAAAAAATAAATAAATCATGAGATATTTATTACCATTTACCAACAAATGAAAGCCCAATTTGTCCTGGAACCCCCCCCCCGGTATAATCCACCTGGATGCACAAAGTAGTTGTGGTGATCTGGACCGTTTTACTAACATGTGTCACAGTTGCAAAATTGTGCTGAGGCATGAACATTTGTTTCACTCTTAGGCCCCTTTCACACCGAGGCGTTTTTAATGCGGTACAGAGCTAAAACTAGCGCTGCTATACCGCATGAAAAAATCATGCCCTGCAGGCTTCAATGTGAAAGCCCGAAGGCTTTCACACTGAAGCGGTGCGGTAGCAGGACCGCTCCAAAAGTCCTGCTAGCCGCATCTTTGGAGCGGTATAGGAGCGGGGTGTTTACCGCTCCTATACTGCGCCTTCCCATTGAAATCAATGGGAAACCGCGGTAATACCGCCGCAACGCGGGCGGTATTAACCCTTTTTCTGCTGCTAGTGGGGGTTAAAACCTCACCGCTAGCGCCCGAATATCGCGTTAAATACGACGGTATAGCGGCGCTACAAATAGCGTGGCTATACCGTCACCGCGACTCCACCGCCCAATGTGAAAGCAGCCTTAGACGCAGTGGCGGTGAGTCCATCAAGGATGCGCGGGCGCCGCCCCCTCTATCTTGCCACCCCTCTATCACCATAGATAGATTCATGTAATGTATGAATCTATCTATGGTCGCCGCTGCCACCCCCTATTTAGACGCCGCCCCTTTTTCGGGTGCCGGGGACCTGAATTACAGCAGATATTTTTTGGAAGCACCTGATTGGAGCCGTAGACTCTAAGGCTGCGTACACACGATCAGTCCATCCGATGAGAACGGTCCGAAGCTGACTGATGGTCCGTCGTGCGTACACACCATCAGTTAAAAACCCGATCGTGTCAGAACGCGGTGACGTAAAACACAACGACGTGCTGAAAAAAACGAAGTTCTATGCTTCCGAGCATGTGTCGACTTGATTCTGAGCATGCGCGGGTTTTTAACCGATGGTTTTCCATACTAACGATCGGTTTTGACCTATCGGTTACCAGTCCATCGGTTTAATTTTAAAGCAAGTTCTCATTTTTTTGACCGAAGGTTAACTGACCGATGGGGCCCACACACGATCGGTTTGGACCGATGAAAAGGTCCTTCAGTCCGTTTTTATCGGTTTTGACTGGTCGTGTGTAAGCGGCCTAATAGGCGTCCAAAAAAGTGAACTGTGAGTGCTATTGCTGGACGCTCGCAGTCCACTTAGCGTTGTGTTAGGAAAGCGAATGAATATTCACTTTCCTAACACTGAACCGCCTCTCCGCCAATCAGGTGCTCAGATTTTTACCTGTCACCTGATAGGCATCCAATCACAGTGCCTGTCGTTTCAGCCAATCAGGCATCCAATCATAGCAGAGGATGGGGGAAGACATCGAGGAGCATGGAGGACACCGCCGTGATACACTGCCCCACCGAGGTAGGGTAAGTGCCGGGCAGGCGGGGGGCACACTGGCAGCATTTTATGGGCACAGTGAGGCGGCAATTGATGTTTTTTTTCGTTTGTTTGTGCCCCCCCCCCCCAAAAAAAAATTTAAGCACCGGCCGCCACTGCTTAGACGAGAAGGGGTTAAACACGTTGTCTTATGACACTTTGTAGAATTCGCTGATCTTAGGAGGTTCTATTGGAGTATAAAATGGATCCAAAAACAAGAAGATTTCCGGCTCTCGGGGGCTGAAAAAATAAACCGCAAAACCGAAATATAAATAAATATAAAGGGAGAAAAGAAAAGTTTCGTTGTATCTTCATAGTCAATGAAAAGGGTCATTACAATCATTTTGTCACAAGTGACCGGCGGCCGCTGGCATCCTGCAGAGACATTGGCCGCTTTTCTGGGGCGGCGCCCGGGGAAGCGCACATTAAAAATAAAAACATCTGTTTGCTTTTCACAAGCCGCTCTCTAGGAGTCCGATGGGATTCGCATGTATACACGGCGCTAATTGTCCTGGCTCCAGACACACTGGGATTGGACGGATGAACGCGGAGCGCTGGGGGCGTCTCCCTCGCTATGAGGGGTAAATTCTCTTCTCATCCCTGTAAGTGGAAGCAGATCGTCACTCCGGCCTCCTCCTTTTATGACACGTCTCGTCTTCCCTCCAAATCTTCAGATCCTTTCAATCGCTTCCCGGAGGAGGATTCTCATTGGATGGCTCACAGCCATTATAGTTTCTTCTTTGCTGCCCCATATTTCCATTGAGGTGATTTGTGTAGAGCTCAGCAGGTGCCTGATGGAGGAACTCTCTCTAATGCCGCGCACACACGACCGTTTTTCATGACGAGAAAAAATTTAATTTTTTTAATTGATCGTAAAAAATGATCGTGTGTCGGCTCCAAAGCATTCTTCTCCACGAGAAAAATGGGCGTTAAAAATTTTGAACCTGCTCTGATTTTTTATCGTCGTTTTTGACATTGAGAAAAACTTTGTTTTTTCCCATGACATGAATAACGGTCGTGTGTCCGCGGCATCAGCGGCGGAATGCTTTCAGCACCAATGTCCTTCTTGTTCCGTCATCTTGCCGAATCGGAAGTTTTGTGGCTTTAGAAAGTCAGGTGTATCCGATTCAACCTCCAAATACAGAAAGGCTTCTTCGCGGTGAGGAACTCCTCGTAAAAGAAACGCCGTTTTCCTCGACGAGTTCCTTGTCAGGCTTGTGGAGAATCTCGTCAAGCTCTCTTTGCGTACACACTGTCAAGACAAAATCTCGTCGTTCTCAAACGCGGTGACGTTCAACACGTACGACGGCACTATAAAAGGGAAGTTCCATTCCACTGGCGCCACCCTTGGGGCTGCTTTTACTAATCTCATGTTACTGCGTGTTAGTAACATTTTGGTGAGAGACGATTCGCGCTTTTCAGTCTGTTACAGCGTGACAAATGTGCTATCTCCATTACGAACGCTACTTTTACCGAAGGTGCGCTCCCGTCTCATACTTTATTCTGAGCATGCGCGGGTTTCTAAGTATACACACCAATGTGTTTCTCGTCGTAAACCAGCCCGACGAGAAACACGACGAGGAAATTGAGACTCCCGACGAGGAAAAAGAGAACTTTCTCTTTTTACTCGTCGAGTTCCACGTCAGTTTTCTCGATGAAATACATACACACGGCAAAAAAGCTCTGCCAGAAAGTTTCTTGATGGTTTCTGTCAAGGAAAACGGTCGCGTGTACGAGGAAAACAGTCGTGTGTACGAGGAAAACGGTCGCGTGTACGAGGAAAACGGTCGTGTGTGCGAGGAAAACGGTCGCGTGTACGAGGAAAACAGTCGTGTGTACGAGGAAAACGGTCGCGTGTACGAGGAAAACGGTCGCGTGTACGAGGAAAACGGTCGCGTGTACGTGGAAAACGGTCGCGTGTACGAGGAAAACGGTCGCGTGTACGAGGAAAACGGTCGCGTGTACGAGGAAAACGGTCGCGTGTACGAGGAAAACGGTCGCGTGTACGAGGAAAACGGTCGCGTGTACGTGGAAAACGGTCGTGTGTACGAGGAAAACGGTCGCGTGTACGAGGAAAACGGTCGCGTGTACGAGGAAAACGGTCACGTGTACGTGGAAAACGGTCGTGTGTACGAGGAAAACGGTCGCGTGTACGAGGAAAACGGTCGCGTGTACGAGGAAAACGGTCGTGTGTATAAGGAAAACGGTCGTGTGTACGAGGAAAACGGTCGCATGTACGAGGAAAACGGTCGTGTGTACGAGGAAAACGGTCGTGTGTACGAGGAAAACGGTCGCGTGTACGAGGAAAACGGTCGCGTGTACGAGGAAAACGGTCGCGTGTACGAGGAAAACGGTCGTGTGTACGAGGAAAACGGTCGCATGTACGAGGAAAACGGTCGTGTGTACGAGGAAAACGGTCGCGTGTACGTGGAAAACGGTCGTGTGTACGAGGAAAACGGTCGTGTGTACGAGGAAAACGGTCGCGTGTACGTGGAAAACGGTCGTGTGTACGAGGAAAACGGTCGCGTGTACGAGGAAAACGGTCGCGTGTACGAGGAAAACGGTCGTGTGTACGAGGCCTCAGAGCTGTGAAATGTGGAATAGACGCCTCCCGAGCTGATTCCGGACAGATCAGTAGATTTACGTCTAGAGGCCTAAATGCATTGAGTTGCTGCCGTGTGATTGGCTGATTAGCAATTTTTGTTACCGAGCGATTGTAGAGGTGTACCTAATAAAGTGGCCGGTGAGTGGATATGTTATATTCTGATGACCTCAGGTCCTGCAATCTTGTGGAGTATTCGTAGTTTTCTGTGCGTTGCACTTCTTCTCCGGCAATCTCGGGGTTAATTTGCGCTCTGTGACGATTGGAGTATTCGTCGTTTTCTGCGAGTTGCACTTCCTCTCCGGCAATCTCGGGGTTAATTTGCGCTCTGTGACGATTGGAGTGTTCGTCGTTTTCTGTGCGTTGCACTTCTTCTCCGGCAATCTCGGGGTTAATTTGCGCTCTGTGACGATTGGAGTATTCGTCGTTTTCTGTGCGTTGCACTTCTTCTCCGGCAATCTCGGGGTTAATTTGCGCTCTGTGACGATTGGAGTATTCGTCGTTTTCTGCGAGTTGCACTTCCTCTCCGGTAATCTCGAGGTTAATTTGCGCTCTGTGACGATTGGAGTATTCGTCGTTTTCTGTGCGTTGCACTTCCTCTCCGGCAATCTCGGGGTTAATTTGCGCTCGGTGACGATTGGAGTATTCGTCGTTTTCTGTGCGTTGCACTTCTTCTCCGGCAATCTCGGGGTTAATTTGCGCTCGGTGACGATTGGAGTATTCGTCGTTTTCTGTGCGTTGCACTTCTTCTCCGGCAATCTCGGGGTTAATTTGCGCTCGGTGACGATTGGAGTATTCGTCGTTTTCTGTGCGTTGCACTTCTTCTCCGGCAATCTCGGGGTTAATTTGCGCTCGGTGACGATGAAGCAACATATGGCCGCCGGAGGAAATATTTGGATAAGACTTCGGAGTTGTACTTGTTGGCAGCTTTCATCTTCACTAAATATCCTTGTGTGGGTGACTCCAGTGCTGGCGTGACGCGGCTCCGGATTACGTGTTTGATGTTCAGCATCGCGCTCTCTCTCCATCTTGTGTTTTAGGGGGGCGCTCCGACTCTTCATGGCCGATGTAAACGCCGAGCCGGAGATCCTGCGTGTGTCGCGACCGTTCCTGATGGTGTTATTCAACAAAGACGCAACGCCAGACTAAACTGTGTGACTCATAGAGATAGGGAGGCCTGTGTGCCAGCGTGGTTCTTGTAGGAGGATGTTGTGTTCCGTGTCAGAGCCGGGATACCGGAGGAGAATCGGGGGGTCGGGGGAGATCGGGGGGTCGGGGGAGATCGGGGGGTCGGGAGTAATGGCTGAATAAAGCAAATACAGTATGAGATAAAAAAGTTCAAAAGATGGCGGCTTTCTGAAGGAATATGACAGCCGGAGCGTCATCAACGTAACCATTGCCCCATACTCCTCATTTATGAAGAACTGTCCACACAGGAGAAGACCACCCATGAGCAGGAGGAGCCCCTACAATTTACAGAAAGCCCCCCAATGTAGAGTGACTTCTGGCAGAAAGCCCCCCAATGTAGAGTGACCTCTGGCAGAAAGCCCCCCAATGTAGAGTGACCTCTGGCAGAAAGCCCCCCAATGTAGAGTGACTTCTGGCAGAAAGCCCCCCAATGTAGAGTGACCTCTGGCAGAAAGCCCCCCAATGTAGAGTGACCTCTGGCAGAAAGCCCCCCATGTAGAGTGACTTCTGGCAGAAAGCCCCCCAATGTAGAGTGACCTCTGGCAGAAAGCCCCCCAATGTAGAGTGACTTCTGGTAGAAAGCCCCCCAATGTAGAGTGACTTCTGGCAGAAAGCCCCCCAATGTAGAGTGACCTCTGGCAGAAAGCCCCCCAATGTAGAGTGACCTCTGGCAGAAAGCCCCCCAATGTAGAGTGACCTCTGGCAGAAAGCCCCCCAATGTAGAGTGACCTCTGGCAGAAAGCCCCCCAATGTAGAGTGACTTCTGGCAGAAAGCCCCCCAATGTAGAGTGACCTCTGGCAGAAAGCCCCCCAATGTAGAGTGACCTCTGGCAGAAAGCCCCCCAATGTAGAGTGACCTCTGGCAGAAAGCCCCCCAATGTAGAGTGACCTCTGGCAGAAAGCCCCCCAATGTAGAGTGACTTCTGGCAGAAAGCCCCCCCAATGTAGAGTGACCTCTGGTAGAAAGCCCCCCCAATGTAGAGTGACCTCTGGTAGAAAGCCCCCCAATGTAGAGTGACTTCTGGCAGAAAGCCCCCCAATGTAGAGTGACCTCTGGCAGAAAGCCCCCCAATGTAGAGTGACCTCTGGCAGAAAGCCCCCCAATGTAGAGTGACTTCTGGCAGAAAGCCCCCCAATGTAGAGTGACCTCTGGCAGAAAGCCCCCCAATGTAGAGTGACCTCTGGCAGAAAGCCCCCCATGTAGAGTGACTTCTGGCAGAAAGCCCCCCAATGTAGAGTGACCTCTGGCAGAAAGCCCCCCAATGTAGAGTGACTTCTGGTAGAAAGCCCCCCAATGTAGAGTGACTTCTGGCAGAAAGCCCCCCAATGTAGAGTGACCTCTGGCAGAAAGCCCCCCAATGTAGAGTGACCTCTGGCAGAAAGCCCCCCAATGTAGAGTGACCTCTGGCAGAAAGCCCCCCAATGTAGAGTGACCTCTGGCAGAAAGCCCCCCAATGTAGAGTGACTTCTGGCAGAAAGCCCCCCAATGTAGAGTGACCTCTGGCAGAAAGCCCCCCAATGTAGAGTGACCTCTGGCAGAAAGCCCCCCAATGTAGAGTGACCTCTGGCAGAAAGCCCCCCAATGTAGAGTGACCTCTGGCAGAAAGCCCCCCAATGTAGAGTGACCTCTGGCAGAAAGCCCCCCCAATGTAGAGTGACCTCTGGTAGAAAGCCCCCCCAATGTAGAGTGACCTCTGGTAGAAAGCCCCCCAATGTAGAGTGACCTCTGGCAGAAAGCCCCCCCAATGTAGAGTGACCTCTGGCAGAAAGCCCCCCCAATGTAGAGTGACCTCTGGTAGAAAGCCCCCCAATGTAGAGTGACCTCTGGTAGAAAGCCCCCCAATGTAGAGTGACCTCTGGTAGAAAGCCCCCCAATGTAGAGTGACCTCTGGTAGAAAGCCCCCCAATGTAGAGTGACCTCTGGTAGAAAGCCCCCCAATGTAGAGTGACCTCTGGTAGAAAGCCCCCCAATGTAGAGTGACCTCTGGTAGAAAGCCCCCCGCTGTAATGTCCTCCTCTGTAGAGTGCAGAAAGCCCCCCAATATGGCGTGCCCCTTTATAGCTTGCAGAAAGTCCTAATCTGTGGTGTGGGGAGCCCCTTCGTAGCTGTCAGAAAGCCCCCCGCTGTAATGTTCTCCTCTGTAGAGTGCAGAAAGCCCCTTTGTAGTTTGCAGATAAGGATCCATGTATAGAAAGCCCCCCCCCCCCACTCTGCAGACATAAATACGTCTTCTATGTAAAAACAACACAGAATGAATAAAATAAAAACTGTGGCCAAAAAACATCAAAGCAGAAGAAAGGACGCCCCAGCATGGCGCAGCGACTCCTCTTTAGAAGAAAAGCAACGCACTGACAGCCGACATCTTCTCCCAGCTTGTCTATAGGAGGAGAAATAACCCGAGGTTTATGGCCCCAGCGCTGGTGTCCGGGCTCCGAAACACACACACACCACGGTTCTCACATTGGAGCACTCACACCCCCCTCACCACTCTCCTGGCCTTGTGTCTCCACCAACGCACTGACAGCCGACATCTTTTCCCAGCTTGTCTATAGGAGGAGAAATAATCTGAGGTTTATGGCCCCAGCGCTGGTGTCCGGGCTCCGAACACACACCACCACGGTTCTCACATTGGAGCACTCACACCCCCCTCACCCCTCTCCTGGCCTTGTGTCTCCACCAACGCACTGACAGCCGACATCTTTTCCCAGCTTGTCTATAGGAGGAGAAATAATCTGAGGTTTATGGCCCCAGCGCTGGTGTCCGGGCTCCGAACACACACACCACGGTTCTCACATTGGAGCACTCACACCCCCCTCACCCCTCTCCTGGCCTTGTGTCTCCACCAACGCACTGACAGCCGACATCTTCTCCCAGCTTGTCTATAGGAGGAGAAATAACCCGAGGTTTATGGCCCCAGCGCTGGTGTCCGGGCTCCGAAACACACACACACCACGGTTCTCACATTGGAGCATTCACACCCCCCTCACCACTCTCCTGGCCTTGTGTCTCCACCAACGCACTGACAGCCGACATCTTCTCCCAGCTTGTCTATAGGAGGAGAAATAACCCGAGGTTTATGGCCCCCAGCGCTGGTGTCTGGGCTCCGAACACACACCACCACGGTTCTCACATTGGAGCATTCACACCCCCCTCACCCCTCTCCTGGCCTTGTGTCTCCACCAACGCACTGACAGCCGACATCTTTTCCCAGCTTGTCTATAGGAGGAGAAATAACCCGAGGTTTATGGCCCCAGCGCTGGTGTCCGGGCTCCGAACACACACACCACGGTTCTCACATTGGAGCACTCACACCCCCCTCACCCCTCTCCTGGCCTTGTGTCTCCACCAACGCACTGACAGCCGACATCTTTTCCCAGCTTGTCTATAGGAGGAGAAATAATCTGAGGTTTATGGCCCCCAGCGCTGGTGTCCGGGCTCCGAACACACCACCACGGTTCTCACATTGGAGCACTCACACCCCCCTCACCCCTCTCCTGGCCTTGTGTCTCCACCAACGCACTGACAGCCGACATCTTTTCCCAGCTTGTCTATAGGAGGAGAAATAACCCGAGGTTTATGGCCCCCAGCGCTGGTGTCCGGGCTCCGAACACACACACCACGGTTCTCACATTGGAGCACTCACACCCCCCTCACCCCTCTCCTGGCCTTGTGTCTCCACCAACGCACTGACAGCCGACATCTTTTCCCAGCTTGTCTATAGGAGGAGAAATAACCCGAGGTTTATGGCCCCAGCGCTGGTGTCCGGGCTCCGAAACACACACACACCACGGTTCTCACATTGGAGCACTCACACCTCCCCTCACCCCTCTCCTGGCCTTGTGTCTCCACCAACGCACTGACAGCCGACATCTTTTCCCAGCTTGTCTATAGGAGGAGAAATAATCTGAGGTTTATGGCCCCAGCGCTGGTGTCCGGGCTCCGAACACACACACCACGGTTCTCACATTGGAGCACTCACACCCCCCTCACCCCTCTCCTGGCCTTGTGTCTCCACCAACGCACTGACAGCCGACATCTTCTCCCAGCTTGTCTATAGGAGGAGAAATAACCCGAGGTTTATGGCCCCAGCGCTGGTGTCTGGGCTCCGAACACACACACCACGGTTCTCACATTGGAGCACTCACACCCCCCTCACCCCTCTCCTGGCCTTGTGTCTCCACCAACGCACTGACAGCCGACATCTTCTCCCAGCTTGTCTATAGGAGGAGAAATAACCCGAGGTTTATGGCCCCCAGCGCTGGTGTCCGGGCTCCGAACACACCACCACGGTTCTCACATTGGAGCACTCACACCCCCCTCACCCCTCTCCTGGCCTTGTGTCTCCACCAACGCACTGACAGCCGACATCTTCTCCCAGCTTGTCTATAGGAGGAGAAATAACCCGAGGTTTATGGCCCCCAGCGCTGGTGTCCGGGCTCCGAAACACACACACACCACGGTTCTCACATTGGAGCACTCACACCCCCCTCACCCCTCTCCTGGCCTTGTGTCTCCACCAACGCACTGACAGCCGACATCTTTTCCCAGCTTGTCTATAGGAGGAGAAATAACCCGAGGTTTATGGCCCCCAGCGCTGGTGTCCGGGCTCCGAAACACACACACACCACGGTTCTCACATTGGAGCACTCACACCCCCCTCACCCCTCTCCTGGCCTTGTGTCTCCACCAACGCACTGACAGCCGACATCTTTTCCCAGCTTGTCTATAGGAGGAGAAATAACCAGAGGTTTATGGCCCCCAGCGCTGGTGTCCGGGCTCCGAACACACACACCACGGTTCTCACATTGGAGCACTCACACCCCCCTCACCCCTCTCCTGGCCTTGTGTCTCCACCAACGCACTGACAGCCGACATCTTTTCCCAGCTTGTCTATAGGAGGAGAAATAACCCGAGGTTTATGGCCCCCAGCGCTGGTGTCCGGGCTCCGAACACACACCACGGTTCTCACATTGGAGCACTCACACCCCCCTCACCCCTCTCCTGGCCTTGTGTCTCCACCAACGCACTGACAGCCGACATCTTTTCCCAGCTTGTCTATAGGAGGAGAAATAACCCGAGGTTTATGGCCCCAGCGCTGGTGTCCGGGCTCCGAAACACACACACACCACGGTTCTCACATTGGAGCACTCACACCCCCCTCACCCCTCTCCTGGCCTTGTGTCTCCACCAACGCACTGACAGCCGACATCTTTTCCCAGCTTGTCTATAGGAGGAGAAATAACCAGAGGTTTATGGCCCCCAGCGCTGGTGTCCGGGCTCCGAACACACACACCACGGTTCTCACATTGGAGCACTCACACCCCCCTCACCCCTCTCCTGGCCTTGTGTCTCCACCAACGCACTGACAGCCGACATCTTTTCCCAGCTTGTCTATAGGAGGAGAAATAACCCGAGGTTTATGGCCCCAGCGCTGGTGTCCGGGCTCCGAACACACACACCACGGTTCTCACATTGGAGCACTCACACCCCCCTCACCCCTCTCCTGGCCTTGTGTCTCCACCAACGCACTGACAGCCGACATCTTTTCCCAGCTTGTCTATAGGAGGAGAAATAACCAGAGGTTTATGGCCCCCAGCGCTGGTGTCCGGGCTCCGAACACACACACCACGGTTCTCACATTGGAGCACTCACACCCCCCTCACCCCTCTCCTGGCCTTGTGTCTCCACCAACGCACTGACAGCCGACATCTTCTCCCAGCTTGTCTATAGGAGGAGAAATAACCCGAGGTTTATGGCCCCAGCGCTGGTGTCCGGGCTCCGAACACACACACACCACGGTTCTCACATTGGAGCACTCACATCCCCCTCACCCCTCTCCTGGCCTTGTGTCTCCACCAACGCACTGACAGCCGACATCTTTTCCCAGCTTGTCTATAGGAGGAGAAATAATCTGAGGTTTATGGCCCCCAGCGCTGGTGTCCGGGCTCCGAACACACACCACAGTTCTCACATTGGAGCACTCACACCCCCCTCACCCCTCTCCTGGCCTTGTGTCTCCACCCACGCACTGACAGCCGACATCTTTTCCCAGCTTGTCTATAGGAGGAGAAATAACCAGAGGTTTATGGCCCCCAGCGCTGGTGTCCGGGCTCCGAACACACACACCACGGTTCTCACATTGGAGCACTCACACCCCCCTCACCCCTCTCCTGGCCTTGTGTCTCCACCAACGCACTGACAGCCGACATCTTTTCCCAGCTTGTCTATAGGAGGAGAAATAACCCGAGGTTTATGGCCCCAGCGCTGGTGTCCGGGCTCCGAACACACACACCACGGTTCTCACATTGGAGCACTCACACCCCCCTCACCCCTCTCCTGGTCTTGTGTCTCCACCAACGCACTGACAGCCGACATCTTCTCCCAGCTTGTCTATAGGAGGAGAAATAATCTGAGGTTTATGGCCCCAGCGCTGGTGTCCGGGCTCCGAACACACACACCACGGTTCTCACATTGGAGCACTCACACCCCCCTCACCCCTCTCCTGGCCTTGTGTCTCCACCAACGCACTGACAGCCGACATCTTCTCCCAGCTTGTCTATAGGAGGAGAAATAACCCGAGGTTTATGGCCCCAGCGCTGGTGTCCGGGCTCCGAAACACACACACACCACGGTTCTCACATTGGAGCATTCACACCCCCCTCACCACTCTCCTGGCCTTGTGTCTCCACCAACGCACTGACAGCCGACATCTTCTCCCAGCTTGTCTATAGGAGGAGAAATAACCCGAGGTTTATGGCCCCCAGCGCTGGTGTCTGGGCTCCGAACACACACCACCACGGTTCTCACATTGGAGCATTCACACCCCCCTCACCCCTCTCCTGGCCTTGTGTCTCCACCAACGCACTGACAGCCGACATCTTTTCCCAGCTTGTCTATAGGAGGAGAAATAACCCGAGGTTTATGGCCCCAGCGCTGGTGTCCGGGCTCCGAACACACACACCACGGTTCTCACATTGGAGCACTCACACCCCCCTCACCCCTCTCCTGGCCTTGTGTCTCCACCAACGCACTGACAGCCGACATCTTTTCCCAGCTTGTCTATAGGAGGAGAAATAATCTGAGGTTTATGGCCCCCAGCGCTGGTGTCCGGGCTCCGAACACACCACCACGGTTCTCACATTGGAGCACTCACACCCCCCTCACCCCTCTCCTGGCCTTGTGTCTCCACCAACGCACTGACAGCCGACATCTTCTCCCAGCTTGTCTATAGGAGGAGAAATAACCCGAGGTTTATGGCCCCCAGCGCTGGTGTCCGGGCTCCGAACACACACACCACGGTTCTCACATTGGAGCACTCACACCCCCCTCACCCCTCTCCTGGCCTTGTGTCTCCACCAACGCACTGACAGCCGACATCTTTTCCCAGCTTGTCTATAGGAGGAGAAATAACCCGAGGTTTATGGCCCCAGCGCTGGTGTCCGGGCTCCGAAACACACACACACCACGGTTCTCACATTGGAGCACTCACACCTCCCCTCACCCCTCTCCTGGCCTTGTGTCTCCACCAACGCACTGACAGCCGACATCTTTTCCCAGCTTGTCTATAGGAGGAGAAATAATCTGAGGTTTATGGCCCCAGCGCTGGTGTCCGGGCTCTGAACACACACACCACGGTTCTCACATTGGAGCACTCACACCCCCCTCACCCCTCTCCTGGCCTTGTGTCTCCACCAACGCACTGACAGCCGACATCTTCTCCCAGCTTGTCTATAGGAGGAGAAATAACCCGAGGTTTATGGCCCCAGCGCTGGTGTCTGGGCTCCGAACACACACACCACGGTTCTCACATTGGAGCACTCACACCCCCCTCACCCCTCTCCTGGCCTTGTGTCTCCACCAACGCACTGACAGCCGACATCTTCTCCCAGCTTGTCTATAGGAGGAGAAATAATCTGAGGTTTATGGCCCCCAGCGCTGGTGTCCGGGCTCCGAACACACCACCACGGTTCTCACATTGGAGCACTCACACCCCCCTCACCCCTCTCCTGGCCTTGTGTCTCCACCAACGCACTGACAGCCGACATCTTTTCCCAGCTTGTCTATAGGAGGAGAAATAACCCGAGGTTTATGGCCCCCAGCGCTGGTGTCCGGGCTCCGAACACACCACCACGGTTCTCACATTGGAGCACTCACACCCCCCTCACCCCTCTCCTGGCCTTGTGTCTCCACCAACGCACTGACAGCCGACATCTTCTCCCAGCTTGTCTATAGGAGGAGAAATAACCCGAGGTTTATGGCCCCCAGCGCTGGTGTCCGGGCTCCGAACACACACACCACGGTTCTCACATTGGAGCACTCACACCCCCCTCACCCCTCTCCTGGCCTTGTGTCTCCACCAACGCACTGACAGCCGACATCTTTTCCCAGCTTGTCTATAGGAGGAGAAATAACCCGAGGTTTATGGCCCCCAGCGCTGGTGTCCGGGCTCCGAAACACACACACACCACGGTTCTCACATTGGAGCACTCACACCCCCCTCACCCCTCTCCTGGCCTTGTGTCTCCACCAACGCACTGACAGCCGACATCTTTTCCCAGCTTGTCTATAGGAGGAGAAATAACCAGAGGTTTATGGCCCCCAGCGCTGGTGTCCGGGCTCCGAACACACACACCACGGTTCTCACATTGGAGCACTCACACCCCCCTCACCCCTCTCCTGGCCTTGTGTCTCCACCAACGCACTGACAGCCGACATCTTTTCCCAGCTTGTCTATAGGAGGAGAAATAACCCGAGGTTTATGGCCCCCAGCGCTGGTGTCCGGGCTCCGAACACACACCACGGTTCTCACATTGGAGCACTCACACCCCCCTCACCCCTCTCCTGGCCTTGTGTCTCCACCAACGCACTGACAGCCGACATCTTTTCCCAGCTTGTCTATAGGAGGAGAAATAACCCGAGGTTTATGGCCCCAGCGCTGGTGTCCGGGCTCCGAAACACACACACACCACGGTTCTCACATTGGAGCACTCACACCCCCCTCACCCCTCTCCTGGCCTTGTGTCTCCACCAACGCACTGACAGCCGACATCTTTTCCCAGCTTGTCTATAGGAGGAGAAATAACCAGAGGTTTATGGCCCCCAGCGCTGGTGTCCGGGCTCCGAACACACACACCACGGTTCTCACATTGGAGCACTCACACCCCCCTCACCCCTCTCCTGGCCTTGTGTCTCCACCAACGCACTGACAGCCGACATCTTTTCCCAGCTTGTCTATAGGAGGAGAAATAACCCGAGGTTTATGGCCCCCAGCGCTGGTGTCCGGGCTCCGAACACACACACCACGGTTCTCACATTGGAGCACTCACACCCCCCTCACCCCTCTCCTGGCCTTGTGTCTCCACCAACGCACTGACAGCCGACATCTTTTCCCAGCTTGTCTATAGGAGGAGAAATAACCCGAGGTTTATGGCCCCAGCGCTGGTGTCCGGGCTCCGAACACACACACCACGGTTCTCACATTGGAGCACTCACACCCCCCTCACCCCTCTCCTGGCCTTGTGTCTCCACCAACGCACTGACAGCCGACATCTTTTCCCAGCTTGTCTATAGGAGGAGAAATAACCAGAGGTTTATGGCCCCCAGCGCTGGTGTCCGGGCTCCGAACACACACACCACGGTTCTCACATTGGAGCACTCACACCCCCCTCACCCCTCTCCTGGCCTTGTGTCTCCACCAACGCACTGACAGCCGACATCTTCTCCCAGCTTGTCTATAGGAGGAGAAATAACCCGAGGTTTATGGCCCCAGCGCTGGTGTCCGGGCTCCGAACACACACACACCACGGTTCTCACATTGGAGCACTCACATCCCCCTCACCCCTCTCCTGGCCTTGTGTCTCCACCAACGCACTGACAGCCGACATCTTTTCCCAGCTTGTCTATAGGAGGAGAAATAATCTGAGGTTTATGGCCCCCAGCGCTGGTGTCCGGGCTCCGAACACACACCACAGTTCTCACATTGGAGCACTCACACCCCCCTCACCCCTCTCCTGGCCTTGTGTCTCCACCCACGCACTGACAGCCGACATCTTTTCCCAGCTTGTCTATAGGAGGAGAAATAACCCGAGGTTTATGGCCCCCAGCGCTGGTGTCCGGGCTCCGAACACACACACCACGGTTCTCACATTGGAGCACTCACACCCCCCTCACCCCTCTCCTGGCCTTGTGTCTCCACCAACGCACTGACAGCCGACATCTTTTCCCAGCTTGTCTATAGGAGGAGAAATAATCTGAGGTTTATGGCCCCCAGCGCTGGTGTCCGGGCTCCGAACACACACACCACGGTTCTCACATTGGAGCACTCACACCCCCCTCACCCCTCTCCTGGCCTTGTGTCTCCACCAACGCACTGACAGCCGACATCTTTTCCCAGCTTGTCTATAGGAGGAGAAATAACCAGAGGTTTATGGCCCCCAGCGCTGGTGTCCGGGCTCCGAACACACACACCACGGTTCTCACATTGGAGCACTCACACCCCCCTCACCCCTCTCCTGGCCTTGTGTCTCCACCAACGCACTGACAGCCGACATCTTTTCCCAGCTTGTCTATAGGAGGAGAAATAACCCGAGGTTTATGGCCCCAGCGCTGGTGTCCGGGCTCCGAACACACACACCACGGTTCTCACATTGGAGCACTCACACCCCCCTCACCCCTCTCCTGGTCTTGTGTCTCCACCAACGCACTGACAGCCGACATCTTCTCCCAGCTTGTCTATAGGAGGAGAAATAATCTGAGGTTTATGGCCCCAGCGCTGGTGTCCGGGCTCCGAAACACACACACACCACGGTTCTCACATTGGAGCACTCACACCCCCCTCACCCCTCTCCTGGCCTTGTGTCTCCACCAACGCACTGACAGCCGACATCTTTTCCCAGCTTGTCTATAGGAGGAGAAATAACCCGAGGTTTATGGCCCCAGCGCTGGTGTCCGGGCTCCGAAACACACACACACCACGGTTCTCACATTGGAGCACTCACACCCCCCTCACCCCTCTCCTGGCCTTGTGTCTCCACCAACGCACTGACAGCCGACATCTTTTCCCAGCTTGTCTATAGGAGGAGAAATAACCAGAGGTTTATGGCCCCAGCGCTGGTGTCCGGGCTCCGAAACACACACACACCACGGTTCTCACATTGGAGCACTCACACCCCCCTCACCCCTCTCCTGGCCTTGTGTCTTCACCAACGCACTGACAGCCGACATCTTTTCCCAGCTTGTCTATAGGAGGAGAAATAATCTGAGGTTTATGGCCCCCAGCGCTGGTGTCCGGGCTCCGAACACACACACCACGGTTCTCACATTGGAGCACTCACACCCCCCTCACCCCTCTCCTGGCCTTGTGTCTCCACCAACCACTGACAGCCGACATCTTTTCCCAGCTTGTCTATAGGAGGAGAAATAACCCGAGGTTTATGGCCCCAGCGCTGGTGTCCGGGCTCCGAACACACCACCACGGTTCTCACATTGGAGCACTCACACCCCCCTCACCCCTCTCCTGGCCTTGTGTCTCCACCAACGCACTGACAGCCGACATCTTTTCCCAGCTTGTCTATAGGAGGAGAAATAACCAGAGGTTTATGGCCCCCAGCGCTGGTGTCCGGGCTCCGAACACACACACCACGGTTCTCACATTGGAGCACTCACACCCCCCTCACCCCTCTCCTGGCCTTGTGTCTCCACCCACGCACTGACAGCCGACATCTTTTCCCAGCTTGTCTATAGGAGGAGAAATAACCCGAGGTTTATGGCCCCAGCGCTGGTGTCCGGGCTCCGAACACACACACCACGGTTCTCACATTGGAGCACTCACACCCCCCTCACCCCTCTCCTGGCCTTGTGTCTCCACCAACGCACTGACAGCCGACATCTTTTCCCAGCTTGTCTATAGGAGGAGAAATAACCAGAGGTTTATGGCCCCAGCGCTGGTGTCCGGGCTCCGAAACACACACACACCACGGTTCTCACATTGGAGCACTCACACCCCCCTCACCCCTCTCCTGGCCTTGTGTCTCCACCAACGCACTGACAGCCGACATCTTTTCCCAGCTTGTCTATAGGAGGAGAAATAACCTGAGGTTTATGGCCCCCAGCGCTGGTGTCCGGGCTCCGAACACACACACCACGGTTCTCACATTGGAGCACTCACACCCCCCTCACCCCTCTCCTGGCCTTGTGTCTCCACCAACGCACTGACAGCCGACATCTTTTCCCAGCTTGTCTATAGGAGGAGAAATAACCCGAGGTTTATGGCCCCCAGCGCTGGTGTCTGGGCTCCGAACACACACCACCACGGTTCTCACATTGGAGCACTCACACCCCCCTCACCCCTCTCCTGGCCTTGTGTCTCCACCAACGCACTGACAGCCGACATCTTTTCCCAGCTTGTCTATAGGAGGAGAAATAACCAGAGGTTTATGGCCCCCAGCGCTGGTGTCCGGGCTCCGAACACACACACCACGGTTCTCACATTGGAGCACTCACACCCCCCTCACCCCTCTCCTGGCCTTGTGTCTCCACCAACGCACTGACAGCCGACATCTTTTCCCAGCTTGTCTATAGGAGGAGAAATAACCCGAGGTTTATGGCCCCCAGCGCTGGTGTCTGGGCTCCGAACACACACCATGGTTCTCACATTGGAGCACTCACACCCCCCTCACCCCTCTCCTGGCCTTGTGTCTCCACCAACGCACTGACAGCCGACATCTTCTCCCAGCTTGTCTATAGGAGGAGAAATAATCTGAGGTTTATGGCCCCCAGCGCTGGTGTCCGGGCTCCGAACACACACCATGGTTCTCACATTGGAGCACTCACACCCCCCTCACCCCTCTCCTGGCCTTGTGTCTCCACCCACGCACTGACAGCCGACATCTTTTCCCAGCTTGTCTATAGGAGGAGAAATAACCCGAGGTTTATGGACCCCAGCGCTGGTGTCCGGGCTCCGAACACACACACCACGGTTCTCACATTGGAGCGCTCACACCCCCCTCACCCCTCTCCTGGCCTTGTGTCTCCACCAACGCACTGACAGCCGACATCTTCTCCCAGCTTGTCTATAGGAGGAGAAATAATCTGAGGTTTATGGCCCCCAGCGCTGGTGTCCGGGCTCCGAACACACACCATGGTTCTCACATTGGAGCACTCACACCCCCCTCACCCCTCTCCTGGCCTTGTGTCTCCACCAACGCACTGAGCAGATCATAAACAATCCTGTTTTTAGGAACCAATCCCGTTTCTTGGTGGGCTGAGGAGGAGGAGGGGGGTCTGGGCGGACTCTTTATTGTTTTAGACAGTTTACAAAGTTTTCCTCAATGATTAAGCCCCGAAAAGGGCGAAACGCGTCTGGAGAGTTCCCTCAAATGGAGAACAGGAAGTCATCTTTTACCATCCCATTACATTCATGGAACATTGAGTTGGTGGCTGTGTGCGGACGGCCGCCATATTGTTAATCACTTTTATGATGACACTTTCACTATTGGCTAGTGAGGTGACCTATTGAAATTAGTAGGTAATAGAGGAGCGGCGCCCCCGTGGGATGAAGCACTTCCTGAGAGATAAAGCCACGGTGGGAGGCCCGGAAGAGAAGTCTGCAAGGTACCCCGACGCTTCCGTCCCGACTTCGGTGAGGGAGCGATAGGTTTCCTTCAACAGCAAGATTTTCATCAAGAGCCAAAACTTCTTCAGAGGAGATAGTCTTCCTAGTTCAAGGACTTCTTCGTTCCCCTGACCCCATTCTACTTCAAGGACTTCTTTGTTCCCCTGACCCCATTCTACTTCAAGGACTTCTTCGTTCCCCTAACCCCATTCTACTTCAAGGACTTCTTCATTCCCCTGACCCCATTCTAGTTCCAGGACTTCTTTATTCCCCTGACCCCATTCTACTTTAAGGACTTCCGCGTTCCCCTGACCCCATTCTAGTTCCAGGACTTCTTCATTCCCCTGACCCCATTCTACTTCAAGGACTTCTTCGTTCCCCTAACCCCATTCTACTTCAAGGACTTCTTCATTCCCCTGACCCCATTCTAGTTCCAGGACTTCTTTATTCCCCTGACCCCATTCTACTTTAAGGACTTCCGCGTTCCCCTGACCCCATTCTAGTTCCAGGACTTCTTCATTCCCCTGACCCCATTCTAGTTCAAGGACTTCCTCGTTCCCCTGACCCCATTCTAGTTCAAGGACTTCTTTGTTCCCCTGACCCCATTCTACTTCCAGGACTTCCTCGTTCCCCTGACCCCATTCTACTTCAAGGACTTCTTTGTTCCCCTGACCCCATTCTACTTCAAGGACTTCTTCGTTCCCCTAACCCCATTCTACTTCAAGGACTTCTTCATTCCCCTGACCCCATTCTAGTTCCAGGACTTCTTTATTCCCCTGACCCCATTCTACTTTAAGGACTTCCGCGTTCCCCTGACCCCATTCTAGTTCCAGGACTTCTTCATTCCCCTGACCCCATTCTAGTTCAAGGACTTCCTCGTTCCCCTGACCCCATTCTAGTTCAAGGACTTCTTTGTTCCCCTGACCCCATTCTACTTCCAGGACTTCCTCGTTCCCCTGACCCCATTCTACTTCAAGGACTTCTTCGTTCCCCTAACCCCATTCTACTTCCAGGACTTCTTCGTTCCCCTGACCCCATTCTGACCCCATTCTAGTTCAAGGACTTCCTCGTTCCCCTGACCCCATTCTACTTCAAGGACTTCTTCGTTACCCTGACCCCATTCTAGTTCCAGGACTTCTTCGTTCCCCTGACCCCATTCTAGTTCAAGGACTTCCTCGTTCCCCTGACCCCATTCTACTTCCAGGACTTCCTCGTTCCCCTGACCCCATTCTAGTTCAAGGACTTCTTTGTTCCCCTGACCCCATTCTAGTTCAAGGACTTCTTCGTTCCCCTGACCCCAGTCTACTTCAAGGACTTCCTCGTTCCCCTGACCCCATTCTACTTCCAGGACTTCCTCGTTCCCCTGACCCCATTCTACTTCCAGGACTTCTTCGTTCCCCTGACCCCATTCTAGTTCAAGGACTTCCTCGTTCCCCTGACCCCATTCTACTTTAAGGACTTCTTCATTACCCTGACCCCATTCTACTTGCAAGACCTCCTCGTTCCCCTGACCCCATTCTAGTTCAAGGACTTCCTCGTTCCCCTGACCCCATTCTAGTTCAAGGACTTCCTCGTTCCCCTGACCCCATTCTAGTTCAAGGACTTCCTCGTTACCCTGACCCCATTCTAGTTCAAGGACTTCCTCGTTACCCTGACCCCATTCTACTTCAAGGACTTCCTCGTTCCCCTGACCCCAGTCTACTTCAAGGACTTCTTCATTTCCCTGACCCCATTCTACTTCAAGGACTTCCTCGTTCCCCTGACCCCATTCTAGTTCAAGGACTTCCTCGTTCCCCTGACCCCATTCTAGTTCAAGGACTTCCTCGTTACCCTGACCCCATTCTAGTTCAAGGACTTCCTCGTTACCCTGACCCCATTCTACTTCCAGGACTTCTTCGTTCCCCTGACCCCAGTCTACTTCAAGGACTTCTTTGTTCCCCTGACCCCATTCTACTTCCAGGACTTCTTCATTTCCCTGACCCCATTCTACTTCAAGGACTTCCTCGTTCCCCTGACCCCATTCTGACCCCATTCTAGTTCAAGGACTTCCTCGTTACCCTGACCCCATTCTACTTCCAGGACTTCTTCGTTCCCCTGACCCCAGTCTACTTCAAGGACTTCTTTGTTCCCCTGACCCCATTCTACTTCCAGGACTTCTTCATTTCCCTGACCCCAGTCTACTTCAAGGACTTCTTTGTTCCCCTGACCCCATTCTAGTTCAAGGACTTCCTCGTTCCCCTAACCCCATTCTACTTCAAGGACTTCCTCGTTCCCCTGACCCCATTCTACTTCCAGGACTTCTTCGTTCCCCTGACCCCAGTCTACTTCAAGGACTTCTTTGTTCCCCTGACCCCATTCTACTTCAAGGACTTCTTTGTTCCCCTGACCCCATTCTAGTTCAAGGACTTCTTCGTTCCCCTGACCCCATTCTAGTTCCAGGACTTCTTCGTTCCCCTGACCCCATTCTAGTTCAAGGACTTCTTCGTTACCCTGACCCCATTCTACTTCAAGCCCTCCTAGTTCTCCTGACCCCATTTTTTTTTTTTTTTCAAACCTGCAAGGTAAAAGGCATAATCAGCTAGTATGCACCGCATACTGGCTGATTATGAAATACTTACCTCGGAACGAGGTGAAGAACACTTACCTGGTCCACGCCGAGCGAGATGTCATCTTGCTCCGGCGTGTCTTCCGGGTATCGCCGCTCCAGCGCTGTGATTGGCTAGAGTGGCGATGACGTCACTCCCGTGCATGCGGGTGGGAGATTTAAATTCGGCAAGGTCCGGTGGCTGCCGGTCCTTTCGCCGTGGATTCCCCCCTGTGCATGCGCAGCTGCAATCAGCGGCGCATTGTGAGGGGAATATCTCCTAAACCGTACAGGTAAGCCTTATTATAGGCTCACCTGTAGGTAAAAGTGAAAAAAGTGGGTTTACAACCACTTTAAATACAAGGATTGCATTACATACAGAGTGCAGAGGTCAGGAGGGGTACACACAGAGTGCAGAGTTCAGGAGGGGTACACACAGAGTGCAGAGTTCAGGAGGGGTACACACAGAGTGCAGAGTTCAGGAGGGATGCACACAGAGTGTAGAGTTCAGGAGGGATGCACACAGAGTGCAGAGTGCAGGGGGGTTACATACAGAGTGCAGAGTTCAGGGGGGTTACATACAGAGTGCAGAGTTCAGGAGGGATGCACACAGAGTGCAGAGTTCGGGGGGTTACATACAGAGTGCAGAGTTCAGGGGGGTTACATACAGAGTGCAGAGTTCAGGAGGGTTACACACAGAGTGCAGAGTTCAGGAGGGATGCACACAGAGTGTAGAGTTCAGGAGGGATGCACACAGAGTGCAGAGTGCAGGGGGGTTACATACAGAGTGCAGAGTTTAGGGGGGTTACATACAGAGTGCAGAGTTCAGGAGGGATGCACACAGAGTGCAGAGTTCGGGGGGTTACATACAGAGTGCAGAGTTCAGGGGGGTTACATACAGAGTGCAGAGTTCAGGAGGGGTACACACAGAGTGCAGAGTTCAGGAGGGATGCACACAGAGTGTAGAGTTCAGGAGGGATGCACACAGAGTGCAGAGTGCAGGGGGGTTACATACAGAGTGCAGAGTTTAGGGGGGTTACATACAGAGTGCAGAGTTCGGGGGGTTACACACAGAGTGCAGAGTTCGGGGGGTTACATGCAGAGTTCAGGAGGGGTACACACAGAGTGCAGAGTTCAGGAGGGATGCACACAGAGTGTAGAGTTCAGGAGGGATGCACACAGAGTGCAGAGTTCGGGGGGTTACACACAGAGTGCAGAGTTCGGGGGGTTACATACAGAGTGCAGAGTTCAGGAGGGGTACACACAGAGTGCAGAGTTCAGGAGGGATGCACACAGAGTGTAGAGTTCAGGAGGGTTACACACAGAGTGCAGAGTTCGGGGGGTTACATACAGAGTGCAGAGTTTAGGGGGGTTACATACAGAGTGCAGAGTTCAGGAGGGATGCACACAGAGTGCAGAGTTCGGGGGGTTACATACAGAGTGCAGAGTTCAGGGGGGTTACATACAGAGTGCAGAGTTCAGGGGGGATGCACACAGAGTGCAGAGCTGTCACTTGTAAACACAGAAACCAGACTTGTGTGTTTACAAGTGATTGTGGTGAGCAGCCCCTCCCCCAAGGGTCTGAGCCAGAGGTGATGGAACCGAGTTCCCCCTGTATATAAGATAACGTGTCATATTCATGTTTTTATAGCGGCCATGGAGGTTCTGTAAATAATGAGAGACTCTCCATATTATTCATCATCACAGGATTTGGTGGGAGTGTCTGCCTGTCAGATCTTCCTCAGCACTGACTGGCAGGTGGAACCTTTGTTGCCTCACGTTTGTTCCCCTGGGGAATGGTTTAATCACCGGACACTTCCTCTAGTTTGAGGGAAAAGAGGCCTTCATGTCCCCTCATCCCCTCAGAGACAAGGCCAGAGCCAGCAGGGTGTCCATGGAAGATTAGATTGTGAGGTAATGCAGTGAAGGTGACCTGTCATTGTCAGGATTTATGTTTTAGGTATAAATTGTGTCCAAACATTCCAAACATTATTGTCCTTCAGACTCTGCGAGGGCCGGACTTCTGCCAGAGGAAGTGGAAATTTCCTGGCATCTGTGGGAATAAACATCTGGTATAAGGGGAGGAATGGTGCCCCATTAGTGGTGTCATAGAGAGGAATAGTGCTCCATTAGTGGTATTAGGGGAGGAATGGTGCCCCATTAGTGGTGTCATAGAGAGGAATAGTGCTCCATTAGTGGTATTAGGGGAGGAATGGTGCCCCATTAGTGGTGTCATAGGGGGGGGATAGTGTCCCATTAGTGGTGTCATAGGGAGGAATGGTGTCCCATTAGTGGTGTTAGTGGGAGGAATGGTGTCCCATTAGTGGTGTTAGTGGGAGGAATGGTGCCCCATTAGTGGTGTTAGTGGGAGGAATGGTGCCCCATTGCTGGTGTTAGTGGGAGGAATGGTGCCCCATTGCTGGTGTTAGTGGGAGGAATGGTGCCCCATTGCTGGTGTTAGTGGGAGGAATGGTGCCCCATTGCTGGTGTTAGTGGGAGGAATGGTGCCCCATTGCTGGTGTTAGTGGGAGGAATGGTGCCCCATTGCTGGTGTTGGTGGGAGGAATGGTGCCCCATTGCTGGTGTTAGTGGGAGGAATGGTGCCCCATTGCTGGTGTTGGTGGGAGGAATGGTGCCCCATTGCTGGTGTTGGTGGGAGGAATGGTGCCCCATTGCTGGTGTTAGTGGGAGGAATGGTGCCCCATTGCTAGTGTTAGTGGGAGGAATGGTGCCCCATTGCTAGTGTTAGTGGGAGGAATGGTGCCCCATTGCTGGTGTTAGTGGGAGGAATGGTGCCCCATTGCTGGTGTTAGTGGGAGGAATGGTGCCCCATTGCTAGTGTTAGTGGGAGGAATGGTGCCCCATTGCTAGTGTTAGTGGGAGGAATGGTGCCCCATTGCTGGTGTTGGTGGGAGGAATGGTGCCCCATTGCTGGTGTTGGTGGGAGGAATGGTGCCCCATTGCTGGTGTTAGTGGGAGGAATGGTGCCCCATTGCTAGTGTTGGTGGGAGGAATGGTGCCCCATTGCTGGTGTTAGTGGGAGGAATGGTGCCCCATTAGTGGTGTTAGTGGGAGGAATGGTGCCCCATTGCTGGTGTTGGTGGGAGGAATGGTGCCCCATTGCTGGTGTTAGTGGGAGGAATGGTGCCCCATTAGTGGTGTTAGTGGGAGGAATGGTGCCCCATTGCTGGTGTTGGTGGGAGGAATGGTGCCCCATTGCTGGTGTTGGTGGGAGGAATGGTGCCCCATTGCTGGTGTTAGTGGGAGGAATGGTGCCCCATTGCTGGTGTTAGTGGGAGGAATGGTGCCCCATTGCTGGTGTTAGTGGGAGGAATGGTGCCCCATTGCTGGTGTTGGTGGGAGGAATGGTGCCCCATTGCTGGTGTTAGTGGGAGGAATGGTGCCCCATTGCTTGTATCGGTGGAAGGGCCGGATAAAGGCCAGCAAAGGGCCGCAGTTTGGAGATCACGGCTGTAGACGATGTTTGAAGTCGTGTTTCTCTCTCTCTGTGTGCGGATCATGGAAGAGACGTTTGTGCTGTGACCCCTTTTTCTGATCTCTGTATACCAATGTTTGTCATTTTACACTTTTCACGGTGAAATCGTTACTTATGATGCTTATGTCGTTTTAAGGAGTTAAAAGATTTACCTCTCGCTCTACCGATCGCGGCGACACCTCACATGTGTGGTTTGAATACCGTTTACATATGCGGGCGCCACTCGCGTATGCTTCTGCGTGTGAGCTTGGCGAGACGGGGCGCGTTTCTGGCTCCGAGATTCCAAGCACATTTGTCACGCCCTCTCCTAATGCACACCTTTGAGGAAAAAGAAATAAAAGTACGGCACCCGTCAGAATCTCTCCTCTCGTTATTTACTCAATGGGGGCGCTACACCAGGTCTGCCTAAACTTCCTGCGCTGGCCAGAAATCGAACTCTAGCGCCTACCTGAGGTAGAGGGCGCTACACCAGGTCTGCCTACATTTCCTGCAGGTAGAGGGCGCTACAACAGTAAGGTGAGAAGGTGAGTCCCCATTGGAAGATTTTCCCTCTGTTCCTGTTGTGATTTGGGATTCCTCGTCACTTCCTGTCCTGATGACCCCCATGGGGACACGTATAGAAGGCGGTGACCCGTATAGAAGGCGGTGACCCGTATGGAAGGCGGTGACCCGTATGGAAGGCGGTGACCCGTATGGAAGGCGGTGACCCGTATAGAAGGCGGTGACCCGTATGGAAGGCGGTGACCCGTATGGAAGGCGGTGACCCGTATGGAAGGCGGTGACCCGTATAGAAGGCGGTGACCCGTATGGAAGGCGGTGACCCGTATGGAAGGCGGTGACCCGTATAGAAGGCGGTGACCCGTATAGAAGGCGGTGACCCGTATGGAAGGCGGTGACCCGTATGGAAGGCGGTGACCCGTATGGAAGGCGGTGACCCGTATGGAAGGCGGTGACGCGTATGGAAGGCGGTGACCCGTATGGAAGGCGGTGACCCGTATAGAAGGCGGTGACCCGTATGGAAGGCGGTGACCCGTATGGAAGGCGGTGACCCGTATGGAAGGCGGTGACCCGTATGGAAGGCGGTGACCCGTATGGAAGGCGGTGACCCGTATGGAAGGCGGTGACCCGTATGGAAGGCGGTGACCCGTATGGAAGGCGGTGACGCGTATGGAAGGCGGTGACGCGTATGGAAGGCGGTGACGCGTATGGAAGGCGGTGACGCGTATGGAAGGCGGTGACGCGTATGGAAGGCGGTGACCCGTATGGAAGGCGGTGACCCGTATGGAAGGCGGTGACCCGTATGGAAGGCGGTGACCCGTATGGAAGGCGGTGACCCGTATGGAAGGCGGTGACCCGTATGGAAGGCGGTGACCCGTATAGAAGGCGGTGACCCGTATGGAAGGCGGTGACCCGTATGGAAGGCGGTGACGCGTATGGAAGGCGGTGACCCGTATGGAAGGCGGTGACCCGTATGGAAGGCGGTGACCCGTATGGAAGGCGGTGACCCGTATGGAAGGCGGTGACCCGTATGGAAGGCGGTGACCCGTATGGAAGGCGGTGACGCGTATGGAAGGCGGTGACCCGTATGGAAGGCGGTGACCCGTATGGAAGGCGGTGACCCGTATGGAAGGCGGTGACGCGTATGGAAGGCGGTGACGCGTATGGAAGGCGGTGACCCGTATGGAAGGCGGTGCCGCGTATGGAAGGCGGTGACCCGTATGGAAGGCGGTGACCCGTATGGAAGGCGGTGACGCGTATGGAAGGCGGTGACGCGTATGGAAGGCGGTGACGCGTATGGAAGGCGGCGACCCGTATGGAAGGCGGCGACCCGTATGGAAGGCGGCGACCCGTATGGAAGGCGGCGACCCGTATGGAAGGCGGCGACCCGTATGGAAGGCGG
Source organism: Rana temporaria (assembly GCF_905171775.1). Classification (NCBI taxonomy): domain Eukaryota; kingdom Metazoa; phylum Chordata; class Amphibia; order Anura; family Ranidae; genus Rana; species Rana temporaria. The sequence continues at coordinate 148,456,641 of NC_053500.1, read as the reverse complement.
CGACGCGTATGGAAGGCGGCGACGCGTATGGAAGGCGGCGACGCGTATGGAAGGCGGTGACGCGTATGGAAGGCGGTGACGCGTATGGAAGGCGGTGACCCGTATGGAAGGCGGTGACCCGTATGGAAGGCGGTGACGCGCATGGAAGGCGGTGACCCGCATGGAAGGCGGTGACCCGTATGGAGGGCGGTGACCCGTATGGAAGGCGGTGACGCGCATTGGAAGGCGGTGACCCGTATGGAAGGCGGTGACGCGTATGGAAGGCGGTGACGCGTATGGAAGGCGGTGACGCGTATGGAAGGCGGTGACGCGTATGGAAGGCGGTGACGCGTATGGAAGGCGGTGACGCGTATGGAAGGCGGTGACGCGTATGGAAGGCGGTGACCCGTATGGAAGGCGGTGACCCGTATGGAAGGCGGTGACGCGCATGGAAGGCGGTGACCCGTATGGAAGGCGGTGACCCGTATGGAGGGCGGTGACGCGTATGGAAGGCGGTGACGCGTATGGAAGGCGGTGACGCGTATGGAAGGCGGTGACGCGTATGGAAGGCGGTGACCCGTATGGAAGGCGGTGACGCGTATGGAAGGCGGTGACGCGTATGGAAGGCGGCGACGCGTATGGAAGGCGGCGACCCGTATGGAAGGCGGCGACCCGTATGGAAGGCGGCGACCCGTATGGAAGGCGGTGACGCGTATGGAAGGCGGTGACGCGTATAGAAGTTCGGCCTTTGAAGTGTCTCTTGGAATTGAGTGGAAGAAGAGTGACGCCATTTTCTATGACTTGTAATTCCGGAAGACGGCTGAACTTTTACCGCCTTTAATTTCACATCAACTTCACTTCTATCTTCAGCCGCGTTATCCCCCGCTTGTCGCCGGTCAGCCCCTCCCCCCATCGCTAGTTTGAAGCTTTCGGATGAACAGACGTTGAATCACATAACTAAATACATTCATTAGTGGAAGGTATGGACCGATCCCAAGTGTCTCCAATCAGCGGGGAATGACAATCGGGGAACGTCATGATTGGCTGTCCTCGTAGTAAACGCTTTGTTACAATGTTATCAGGTAATTGGACGGAACAATCTCCTCGTCTTTGGAGAGACGAGATCAGTTAATGGAATTAGAAGATTTCCTTTCATCACCATGTATGCCGGGCATGCACTCCGGGGGGGGGGGGTCAGGGATCGGGAGTCGGGGGGGGGGGGGGGGGGTCAGGGATCGGGAGTGGGGGGGGTCGGGAGTCGGGGGGGGGGGGGGGGGGGGTCAGGGATCGGGAGTGGGGGGGGTCGGGAGTCGGGGGGGGGGGGGGGTCAAGGATCGGGAGTCGGGGGGGGGGAGTCGGGGATCCTGTACTGCTGGGGTGATGATCGAGTTCCCATAATGACATCACAGGTCTTTTCTGCATTGATGGTGGACAGTGCCAGGATAGAAGGTGACATGTGAGTATCGTTGTATCCCGTAGTACAGGGTCTCCCAACCTCCTAACCAAAGGGCCAGTCTACTGTCCTTCAGACCTGGGGAGGGGGGCGGGTTGGCAATTTTTCTTCAAGCCACACCCGGACACTCTCGTGGTGCGCAGCAATTTTCTTGTTTTAGTATACACACTAGAGGATTGTAACAGACCTGGGACACAAAAGAAGAGTAATGCGGACGCGCCCTAATGTGCCCCTCCCCCTAATGTCAGGCCCTGTCCTGAGCCACATTCTTGTCTGAATAATGTGTCGGGTGGACTGAAAGCTGGACACACGATTCAAAACCCGGACCGTCTGGGTGAATCCCGGATAGGTGGCAACCCTAGCGGGTGGGGGGGAGGGGGCTGGACTGTGGCCAGTGGGAGTAGGAAAGGGTCCCAAAATTGTTTCAGTGAGAGGTGATGTGCGGCGTTTGTTCCCTCCCACATTGTGTTTTGTTTTTAGGTCAAAAAGTTAAATTTTGGTGTCGTGTGCCGAGAGGTTGAGTTTTGGCGTGCCGAGAGGTTGAGTTTTGGCGTCGGGAGTTTGAGTTTTGGTGCCGAGAGGTTGAGTTTTGGTGTGCCGGGACTTTGAGTTTTGGCGTCGAGAGGTTGAGTTTTGGCGTGGTGTGCCGGGAGGTTGAGTTTTGGCGTGGTGTGCCGGGAGGTTGAGTTTTGGTGTGCCGGGAGGTTGAGTTTTGGTGTGCCGGGAGTTTGAGTTTTGGCATCGGGAGGTTGAGTTTTGGCGTGCTGTGCCGGGAGGTTGAGTTTTGGCGTCGGGAGGTTGAGTTTTGGCATCGGGAGGTTGAGTTTTGGCGTGCTGTGCCGGGAGGTTGAGTTTTGGCGTCGGGAGGTTGAGTTTTGGTGTGCCGGGAGGTTGAGTTTTGGTGTGCCGGGAGGTTGAGTTTTGGTGTGCCGGGAGTTTGAGTTTTGGCGTGCTGTGCCGGGAGGTTGAGTTTTGGCGTCGGGAGGTTGAGTTTTGGCATCGGGAGGTTGAGTTTTGGCGTGCTGTGCCGGGAGGTTGAGTTTTGGCGTCGGGAGGTTGAGTTTTGGCGTGGTGTGCCGGGAGGTTGAGTTTTGGCGTGGTGTGCCGGGAGGTTGAGTTTTGGCGTCTGGAGGTTGAGTTTTGGCGTCGGGAGGTTGAGTTTTGGCGTGGTGTGCCGGGAGGTTGAGTTTTGGCGTGGTGTGCCGGGAGGTTGAGTTTTGGCGTCGGGAGGTTGAGTTTTGGCGTCGGGAGGTTGAGTTTTGGCGTGGTGTGACCGGAGCACCTTCTTTATTTGTAGTTCTGCTGCTCCTTGGCTCTGATTGGTCACCTGACTTTAGTGGCATTTCATGGAGGGGAGGGGCTCAGTAATGTGACACTTCCAGGTATCCAGGCTCGCCATCTACTTCCTGCACTGAGGCTCAGAGGTGACACAATCATGTCACTCCTGCTGCCTGCACCGTTCTTGGCGGTGTTCACAAATGTCTGACAAGCAAGTTCTACCAATTCTGCTCGGCATCCCAAACTTCCCTTCCCCCATCCAAGTTCAATTCCCTCCATAAAATGACAATAACAAAGCGCATGGACTGTTCTGTGTCTCTGAGTGTCTGAGAAGTGGATGTCGGGCTGGGCAGGGTGACAGGCGGCCCACAACACTCAGCAGCCCCTATGGGGGCCCCGCTACATACTAAAACTGGAGAGCAAAATCTGGTGCGGCTCTGCATGGGAGCCAATCAGCTTCTTCACATAAGCTTTGATGAAAAAGCTTGAAGCTGATTGGTTTCTATGCAGAGCTGCACCAGATTTAGTATTTTCCCGTTTTAGTAAATCCGTCTCACCCATAGAGTGTAAGGAGCAGAAGGATGACTCGTGTCTGGTTACCCGCTGCTCTCTTTTTTACTGACCAGATTTTACATGCGTTTCGCTTCCTATCTGACAAGCCGCTTCGCGTCAGTCACTTGTTACATGGATTCAGAAATCCCCATTGAGGCAATTTATCCGGCTTGCAGCAAAGTGTCTGAACGAGGTGCTAAGCCGGTTATTACAGAAGAATCAGCCGAAGGCCAACCCAGTTCACAGAAAGCAGAAAAGTGGAAACAGATGGCGGCTCTCCCTGTGCGCTTGTTTTCACTCCACTGCGCAATTTCTGAACGTGTTCTGCAATACCTGTTCACATTTATTAGAAGGTTATGGCCGACATTACAAACTAAAACTTCAATCAGTGCGAAGCCCAACAGGAAACCTACGTGCAGATCGAAAACTTCTACTATTCCACCGATCGCAAGTTCCATTCCTTCTGTTACACTTAATCCAGACCCTTCATATTCATGAGAACACAGCCTATCCAATCACTAGAGACCAGTGACATCACAGAGACTCATCATATTCATGAGAACACAGCCTACCCAATCACTAGAGACCAGTGACATCACAGAGACCCTTCATATTCATGAGAACACAGCCTATCCAATCACTAGAGACCAGTGACATCACCGAGACCCTTCATATTCATGAGAACACAGCCTATCCAATCACTAGAGACCAGTGACATCACCGAGACCCTTCATATTCATGAAAACACAGCCTATCCAATCACTAGAGACCAGTGACATCACCGAGACCCTTCATATTCATGAGAACACAGCCTATCCAATCACTAGAGACCAGTGACATCACCGAGACCCTTCATATTCATGAGAACACAGCCTATCCAATCACTAGAGACCAGTGACATCACCGAGACTCTTCATATTCATGAGAACACAGCCTATCCAATCACTAGAGACCAGTGACATCACCGAGACCCTTCATATTCATGAGAACACAGCCTATCCAATCACTAGAGACCAGTGACATCACCGAGACCCTTCATATTCATGAGAACACAGCCTATCCAATCACTAGAGACCAGTGACATCACCGAGACTCTTCATATTCATGAGAACACAGCCTATCCAATCACTAGAGACCAGTGACATCACGAGACCCTTCATATTCATGAGAACACAGCCTATCCAATCACTAGAGACCAGTGACATCACCGAGACCCTTCATATTCATGAGAACACAGCCTATCCAATCACTAGAGACCAGTGACATCACCGAGACTCTTCATATTCATGAGAACACAGCCTATCCAATCACTAGAGACCAGTGACATCACCGAGACTCTTCATATTCATGAGAACACAACCTATCCAATCACTAGAGACCAGTGACATCACCGAGACCCTTCATATTCATGAGAACACAGCCTATCCAATCACTAGAGACCAGTGACATCACAGAGACTCTTCATATTCATGAGAACACAGCCTATCCAATCACTAGAGACCAGTGACATCACCGAGACCCTTCATATTCATGAGAACACAGCCTATCCAATCACTAGAGACCAGTGACATCACCGAGACCCTTCATATTCATGAGAACACAGCCTATCCAATCACTAGAGACCAGTGACATCACCGAGACCCTTCATATTCATGAGAACACAGCCTATCCAATCACTAGAGACCAGTGACATCACCGAGACCCTTCATATTCATGAGAACACAGCCTATCCAATCACTAGAGACCAGTGACATCACCGAGACCCTTCATATTCATGAGAACACAGCCTATCCAATCACTAGAGACCAGTGACATCACCGAGACCCTTCATATTCATGAGAACACAGCCTATCCAATCACTAGACACCAGTGACATCACAGAGACCCTTCATATTCCTGAGAACACAGCCTATCCAATCACTAGAGACCAGTGACATCACCGAGACCCTTCATATTCCTGAGAACACAGCCAATCTATCACTAGAGACCAGTGACATCACCGAGACCCTTCATATTCATGAGAACACAGCCTATCCAATCACTAGAGACCAGTGACATCACCGAGACCCTTCATATTCATGAGAACACAGCCTATCCAATCACTAGAGACCAGTGACATCACAGAGACCCTTCATATTCCTGAGAACACAACCTATCCAATCACTAGAGACCAGTGACATCACCGAGACCCTTCATAATCATGAGAACACAGCCTATCCAATCACTAGAGACCAGTGACATCACCGAGACCCTTCATATTCATGAGAACACAGCCTATCCAATCACTAGAGACCAGTGACATCACCACGCGGTCTCTCGCGTATCTCTTGGGTCATCATATATTCCGGGTGACACTTTGTTGTCTCAGATTGTGGTACTTTGCAGCGCTCAGTGATGGATCCCGAGATGTCCTCACCCCGATGGATCCCGAGATGTCCTCACCCCGATGGATCCAGAGATGTCCTCACCCCTCAGACTTCTTCCATCTACTTGCAGAACATTCCGATGTTTTTGGTGTCGGGATCATCAGACGTCATTGATATTTCCCCGCAGTGCGGAATTACTCACCACAATGTATAAAGGAGAGTTTATACCGAGAGGAACGTCTTCTATTGTTGCAGTTTATGTTCTAAAACAAAGTGAAGACGAATGTTTATATCGGCCGGCGGTGACATCACTGCGCTACATTCCTGCCGATGAAAGACGGAGATTAAAGTGTCCTCAGTACATGAGGAGATGTATATACCGGGCGGACATGCGTGAAATGAATATTATGTAAGTGGTTGTGAAAGACGACGGAAAATTAATGATTCTGTAGAAATGTGAGAAGGAATTTCTGTAGAGAATTCTGAGGGTTCATCAAAAAGATTCACAAACCTTCATCCCCGTATTACAGGACAGAGCACAACCAAGGGGAATCGTGGTCCCAAAAACAACTCCTATCAATTTTATATTTTATTATTATATCTTTTTTGGGGTCCCCCAAGGTTTGGCTCTTGAACCTCTCCTATTCATGATCTACACCTCCTCCCCGGGTCAGCTGATCCCGTCTCTATGCCGATCAGGTCACATGATATTGACATCACACATGTGTGCGTGTATACAGACTGCAGTGGAAATCTCCTCCTACCTGAACTCTCAGCACTGGAGAAACTCTGCCGTTTATTACTGACCGCGGTATACAGATCATCCAAAAAGGTACAAAGTAGCAATATTTTTATGTAAAAAGAAGATTTGTAAGCTGTGGAAGGCAGATGAACTATTTTCATATCACTGGGTTTAGTAACACTTTAATGACGACAGTTGCTGGCAGGACCTTCAAACCCTTTATGCCCCTTTATGCCCCTTTATGCCCCTTTATCTCCCCCAGAGGGCAGCATTCAGGTGAGGGTGGAAATGACCTCAGGGGGGCATGATATACATATGAATACTGCCTCTATTTACATATGAATACAATTTGCATATCAATGACAGTTATTTACGTGTAGACACAGGGTCTGCAGGTGAGTCCTCTGTATACAACAATAGGGCAGAGCTGGGCAGCATTAGAAACAGAACGTCACACTGAGATATCAGGACACAGCACAGGACTAAAACCTCAAGGGACAAGGGGATATAAACTGGGATAGTTGGCGAGTATGAGGTACCGTATTTATCGGCGTATACCGCACACTTTTTTTCCCCTTAAAATAAGGGGGAAATCGTGGGTGCGCGATATACGCCGATACCCGCTTCCCGCCGCTGAGTTTGAACTGCGCCGCCGACATATACCGAGCGCAGTACACTCGGGTACATTTGGCCAGGCTCGGCTTTGCTCGCGGTCACGCTCTGTGACGTCTCCTAGCCTTTATGAGTGAGAAGCCGAGTGTACTGTGCTCGGTATATGTCGGCGGCGGCGTTCAAACACAGCGCGGGAAGCGGGAATTCGACTCAGAGACAGCGCGGGAGGACACCACCGAGGACACAGACGGACGCCGGACCGGACAAGGCCGCCGATGGACGCCGGGCAAGACACCGACGAGGGGCATTCAAACTGTAAGTATTTTTTTTTTTTTTTCTGAAATTTCCCTTCCGGGTTGGGGGTGCGCGCAATACCCCGATAAATACGGTAGCTGCTTTGGGCCCCACAACAATGACAGGGCTCAGGGGAGCTGCCCCTTTTGCCCTGCCTTAAAGACGACCCTGATGCCAATGACACCCACATTTATCTCTCTACCCCTCAGCTCACTCCTTTTTAGTTTCCTCACATTTCACTAATTAGTGATCAGTTATTGTGGTCCAGCTGCCCTTCCAGGTTCAGTCGTGAGCCAGCTGCCTGAACCTGGAAGGGGCAGTCTCCTCAATTATTGTTATCCGCTGCCCTTCCAGGTTCAGTGGTTGTGAGCCAGCTGCCTAAACCTAGAAGGGGAAGCCTCCTTAGTTATTGTGATCCAGCTGCCCTTCCAGGTTCAGTCATTGTGAGCCAGCTGCCCTTCCAGGTTCAGTCATTGTGAGCCAGCTGCCTGAACCTGGAAGAGGCAGCCGGCTCACAATACCTCATGGAGGACCAACATGGCAGCGCAGGCCTGGGCTGTGACACCAGAGGAACGATTCACAGCAGAACGACATCAGATCCTCTGGGCAGGTGAGTGATTTGAGGACAATGCTGCACAATAGGAAAAAAGGGGTTAAATAATAATTAAAAAATAACAAATGTGGGGGAGGAGTGAAGTTCTTCTTTAAATTCTAATGTTCATTCCTTCGGATGGCATTCGAGCTGTAAGTCACTATGACCTCATGCTGGACGGAACGCTCTTCTCTGATTGGCCCAAAGGCCATCTGGCATGGGACGCTGGCCTATGACTTCACCCCTATCCCCGTTCTTCATCTATCTATCGCTGATGGTAATCTTCACTTGTAAAAAACAAATTGCGAGACATCACCGGGTCCGCGCTTGGTTTTACAGGCGCTCACGTCAAGTATTGGTTTTTATTGGAGCGTTTTTGGTGGATTCACCTTTTCTCCCCGGACACTTGTTTACAGAACTGGGGATGGGGAACTTTACCTCGCCGACGGAAGATAATGAAATTATGATCTGCAGATGGCTGGCCGCTACGAGATGTATATATTTATAAAGATCGCTTATGAAGACATTGTGTATTTTTATTTCTTACTTTAGTCCTTAAGTGGCCTCAGATATCTGGAATTATCACCATAAGACTCGCTGGAGACCCCCGAGCTGTGCTGAGCTCACAAAGGGGGGTTTTAGGGTGAAATGGGGAAAAGCTCAGTCTGGTTTATTTTTTCGCTTAGAAACTCATTAAAATGAACGTCTTCCAACCACCATTCCAATTCTCATATACAGTTGTGTTGAAAATTATTCACCCCCCCCCCCCCCCAATGCTGTAAAGGGTTTTAGGGAATTTAGTGTACATTTGTAATTGTATTCAGAATGAAATCCTACAAGGACTTCTTAAAATTGGTTTTGTAATACAGAAGTAAATGTGTATTTTGTGAATTCTTCATTTACACAATTATTCAACCCCTTAAAGACTACCACTCTGAAGAACAGAGGTTCATTGAAGTGTTTTCAATCAGGTATTGAAAACACCTGTGGATGTCAGGGAGCAGCAATAAAGCCTAATAAGCACCATTCAGGCAGCTTTAAAATGACTGTGATACTCGGCTCCTTCTAGACATTTACTGGTGTGGTTACAAACATGGTGAAGTCAAGAGAATGGTCCGGGAAGACAAGAGAAGAGGTGATTACTCTTCACAGGAAGGGCAATGGCTATAAGAAGATTGCAAAGATGTTAAACATACCAAGAGACACCATAGGAAGCATCATTCGCAAATTCAAGGCAAAGGGCACTGTTGAAACGCTACCTGGTCGTGGCAGAAAGAAGATGCTGACTTCGACTGCTGAGCGCTACCTGAAGCGTAGAGTGGAGAAAAGTCCCCGTGTGACTGCTGAGCGCTACCTGAAGCGTAGAGTGGAGAAAAGTCCCCGTGTGACTGCTGTGCGCTACCTGAAGCGCAGAGTGGAGAAATATCCCCGTGTGACTGCTGAGCGCTACCTGAAGTGTAGAGTGGAGAAAAGTCCCCGTGTGACTGCTGTGCGCTACCTGAAGCGTAGAGTGGAGAAAAGTCCACGTGTGACTGCTGAGCGCTACCTGAAGCGTAGAGTGGAGAAAAGTCCCCGTGTGACTGCTGTGCGCTACCTGAAGCGTAGAGTGGAGAAAAGTCCCCGTGTGACTGCTGTGCGCTACCTGAAGCGTAGAGTGGAGAAAAGTCCCCGTGTGACTGCTGAGCGCTACCTGAAGCGTAGAGTGGAGAAAAGTCCCCGTGTGACTGCTGTGCGCTACCTGAAGAGCAGAGTGGAGAAAAGTCCCCGGGTGACTGCTGAGCGCTACCTGAAGAGCAGAGTGGAGAAAAGTCCCCGTGTGACTGCTGAGCGCTACCTGAAGCGTAGAGTGGAGAAAAGTCCCCGGGTGACTGCTGAGCGCTACCTGAAGAGCAGAGTGGAGAAAAGTCCCCGGGTGACTGCTGTGCGCTACCTGAAGCGTAGAGTGGAGAAAAGTCCCCGTGTGACTGCTGTGCGCTACCTGAAGCGTAGAGTGGAGAAAAGTCCACGTGTGACTGCTGAGCGCTACCTGAAGCGTAGAGTGGAGAAAAGTCCCCGGGTGACTGCTGAGCGCTACCTGAAGAGCAGAGTGGAGAAAAGTCCCCGGGTGACTGCTGTGCGCTACCTGAAGCGTAGAGTGGAGAAAAGTCCCCGTGTGACTGCTGTGCGCTACCTGAAGCGTAGAGTGGAGAAAAGTCCCTGTGTGACTGCTGAGCGATACCTGAAGCGTAGAGTGGAGAAAAGTCCCCGTGTGACTGCTGAGCGCTACCTGAAGCGTAGAGTGGAGAAAAGTCCCCGTGTGACTGCTGTGCGCTACCTGAAGCGTAGAGTGGAGAAAAGACCCTGTGTGACTGCTGAGCGCTACCTGAAGCGTAGAGTGGAGAAAAGTCCCCGTGTGACTGCTGAGCGCTACCTGAAGCGTAGAGTGGAGAAAAGTCCCCGTGTGACTGCTAAGCGCTACCTGAAGAGCAGAGTGGAGAAAAGTCCCCGTGTGACTGCTGAGCGCTACCTGAAGCGTAGAGTGGAGAAAAGTCCCCGTGTGACTGCTGTGCGCTACCTGAAGCGTAGAGTGGAGAAAAGTCCCCGTGTGACTGCTGTGCGCTACCTGAAGCGTAGAGTGGAGAAAAGTCCCCGTGTGACTGCTGAGCGCTACCTGAAGCGTAGAGTGGAGAAAAGTCCCCGTGTGACTGCTGTGCGCTACCTGAAGAGCAGAGTGGAGAAAAGTCCCCGGGTGACTGCTGAGCGCTACCTGAAGCGTAGAGTGGAGAAAAGTCCCCATGTGACTGCTGAGCGCTACCTGAAGAGCAGAGTGGAGAAAAGTCCCCGGGTGACTGCTGTGCGCTACCTGAAGCGTAGAGTGGAGAAAAGTCCCCGTGTGACTGCTGAGCGCTACCTGAAGCGTAGAGTGGAGAAAAGTCCCCGTGTGACTGCTGTGCGCTACCTGAAGAGCAGAGTGGAGAAAAGTCCCCGGGTGACTGCTGAGCGCTACCTGAAGCGTAGAGTGGAGAAAAGTCCCCATGTGACTGCTGAGCGCTACCTGAAGAGCAGAGTGGAGAAAAGTCCCCGGGTGACTGCTGTGCGCTACCTGAAGCGTAGAGTGGAGAAAAGTCCCCGTGTGACTGCTGAGGAACTGAGAGAAGATTTGTCAGATGTGGGTACTGAAGTTTCTGCTCAGACAATACGGCGCACACTGCGTAATGAAGGCCTCCATGCCAGAACTCCCAGGCGCACCCCCTTGCTGTCTCCAAAGAATAAGACGACTGCAGTATGCCGAAAGTCATGTGGACAAACCACAGAAGTTTTGGGATTGTGTTCTGTGGACTGATGAAACAAAATTAGAAGTGTTTGGGCCCATGGATCAACGCTATGTTTGGAGGAGGAAGAACAAGGCCTATGATGAAAAGAACACCGTGCCTACTGTGAAGCATGGCGGGGGGTCAATCATGCTTTGGGGCTGTTTTGCTTCTGCAGGTACAGGGAAGCTTCAGCATGTGCAAGGTACCATGAATTCTCTTCAGTACCAGGAGATATTGGATGACAATGTGATGCAGTCCGTCACAAACCTGAGGCTTGGGAGACGTTGGACCTTTCATCAGGACAATGATCCAATGATCATCTGCGCACATCTGTCCCAATGATCATCTGCGCACATCTGTCCCAATGATCATCTGCGCACATCTGTCCCAATGATCATCTGCGCACATCTGTCCCAATGATCATCTGCGCACATCTGTCCCAATGATCATCTGCGCACATCTGTCCCAATGATCATCTGCGCACATCTGTTCCAATGATCATCTGCGCACATCTGTCCCAATGATCATCTGCGCACATCTGTCCCAATGATCATCTGCGCACATCTGTCCCAATGATCATCTGCGCACATCTGTCCCAATGATCATCTGCGCACATCTGTGATCATCACAAACCACTTATTATACACATAACAGGATTTTTTTTACCACAGACATGTAGCAGAATACATTTTGGCTTAAATTTATGACAAAATTCGATTTTATTGGATTTCTTTTAAAACAAAATGCAGAAAATATATATTTTTTCCAAATTTTCACTTTTTTTTTCCGCTTATATTACAAAAAATAAAAAACGGAGTCATGAATAAATACCACCAATAGAAAGCTCTTTGTGTTTACAAAATGATAAAAATCTCATATGAGTACAGTGTAGCACGACCGCGCAATTCTCATTGAAAGTGTGAGAGAGCGCTGAAAGCTGAGCGCTGGTCTGGGCAGGAAGGGGGTGGAAGTGCCCCCGGTAACAAAGGGGTTAACAACCGGCAGATATTCACTGTGCGCTTGGCGGGCAAACATCAATGCCCCGCCCGGCGTGAACTGCTGAACAGTCGCGGCTCTTTTTTTACCGACTAATTATAATAAACGAGGTCCCAGGATGGAAATTATTATCAGTTACATTTATTTTGATTTAAAAAAAAACTAAAATTCTGCCCCCCCCCCCCCCTAGTGACACAACGCACATGTGGGCGGCTTATACTTTGTGATAACATAAGAAGAGGTCACCTGGATGGCAGATCGAGGGATCTCCCCCTCCCCCCGGAGCCCGGCATTATTTATAAAGCTTGTGGCACCTGATGCCTTAACACTTCGGCCCGCGGAGCAGCGCCCCCCTCCCCCCGACTCATTATAAGTCACTCCAATGTATTAAGTAAATATTATAATAAAGCCATGTCAGTGTTTATTATAGGATGGCAGAGTCCCAAATCTTCCCTAATGCCGCAAAAAGTCCGTTTATAAAATCCTTTACAGTGAATGAAGGAATGATAAACACAAATCTTCTGTTACTCCCAACCTCGTGTGCCTCGTCCTTCTGTAAACGCTCCGCAACACGCGCCTGCGACGGGTGACACTGCGCAGAACACGCATTCCTCACCGCGCGACCGCAACACCACCAGCCCCTCCCCCATCTGATGTACAGGAGGATCCGTCATCCACTGACACCAATATTACACGACTCCTCTCCTTCCACTGTACAGTACTCATCTCCTTCCACTAACTCTCCTCTGCTGATATACTCTGCTGGAGGACTCTGCTCCTTCCTATATAACTCTCCTCTCCTGATATACTCTGCTGGAGGACTCTGCTCCTTCCTCTATAACTCTCCTCTCCTGATATACTCTGCTGGAGGACTCCTCTCCTTCCTCTATAACTCTCCTCTCCTGATATACTCTGCTGGAGGACTCTGCTCCTTCCTCTATAACTCTCCTCTCCTGATATACTCTGCTGGAGGACTCTGCTCCTTCCTCTATAACTCTGCTCTCCTGATATACTCTGCTGGAGGACTCTGCTCCTTCCTCTATAACTCTCCTCTCCTGATATACTCTGCTGGAGGACTCTGCTCCTTCCTCTATAACTCTCCTCTCCTGATATACTCTGCTGGAGGACCCTGCTCCTTCCTCCAGAACTCTCCTCTGCTGATATACTCTGCTGGAGGACTCTGCTCCTTCCTCTATAACTCTCCTCTGCTGATATACTCTGCTGGAGGACTCTGCTCCTTCCTCTATAACTCTCCTCTCCTGATATACTCTGCTGGAGGACTCTGCTCCTTCCTCTATAACTCTCCTCTTCTGATATACTCTGCTGGAGGACTCTGCTCCTTCCTCTATAACTCTCCTCTTCTGATATACTCTGCTGGAGGACTCTGCTCCTTCCTCTATAACTCTCCTCTCCTGATATACTCTGCTGGAGGACTCTGCTCCTTCCTCTATAACTCTCCTCTCCTGATATACTCTGCTGGAGGACTCTGCTCCTTCCTCCAGAACTCTCCTCTCCTGATATACTCTGCTGGAGGACTCTGCTCCTTCCTCTATAACTCTCCTCTCCTGATATACTCTGCTGGAGGACTCTGCTCCTTCCTCTATAACTCTCCTCTCCTGATATACTCTGCTGGAGGACTCTGCTCCTTCCTCCAGAACTCTCCTCTCCTGATATACTCTGCTGGAGGACTCTGCTCCTTCCTCTATAACTCTCCTCTCCTGAAATACTCTGCTGGAGGACTCTGCTCCTTCCTCTATAACTCTCCTCCCCTGATATACTCTGCTGGAGGACTCTGCTCCTTCCTCTATAACTCTCCTCTCCTGATATACTCTGCTGGAGGACTCTGCTCCTTCCTCTATAACTCTCCTCTCCTGATATACTCTGCTGGAGGACTCTGCTCCTTCCTCTATAACTCTCCTCTCCTGAAATACTCTGCTGGAGGACTCTGCTCCTTCCTCTATAACTCTCCTCTCCTGATATACTCTGCTGGAGGACTCTGCTCCTTCCTCTATAACTCTTCTCTCCTGATATACTCTGCTGGAGGACTCTGCTCCTTCCTCCAGAACTCTCCTCTCCTGATATACTCTGCTGGAGGACTCTGCTCCTTCCTCTATAACTCTCCTCTCCTGATATACTCTGCTGGAGGACTCTGCTCCTTCCTCTATAACTCTCCTCCCCTGATATACTCTGCTGGAGGACTCTGCTCCTTCCTCTATAACTCTCCTCTCCTGATATACTCTGCTGGAGGACTCTGCTCCTTCCTCTATAACTCTCCTCTCCTGATATACTCTGCTGGAGGACTCTGCTCCTTCCTCTATAACTCTCCTCTCCTGATATACTCTGCTGGAGGACTCTGCTCCTTCCTCTATAACTCTCCTCTCCTGATATACTCTGCTGGAGGACTCTGCTCCTTCCTCTATAACTCTCCTCTCCTGATATACTCTGCTGGAGGACTCTGCTCCTTCCTCTATAACTCTCCTCTCCTGATATACTCTGCACTGCTGTAGGACATGAAAACACAGGTTGGGTCCTCTGACTCTTCTCGGGTGTCACACGCAGAAGGCGGCGCAGTGATTCCGTCTTTCATGTCTTTCTTTCTCACTCGGCTGTATCGGCCCGCTGGGAGTTCTCCATCCTAATCCGCCGTCTCCGCTACTTCTCACATCTGTTTCCACTTATCCACTTTTACTGAAATATAATCCGGAGTGAGAAAAATAATTCCCAATGAGGATCTGTGATCGATCCCTGCGCTGATTTGATCGATCCCTTTCACAGATCAACACAACATGGAGCCGGGTCTGAGATATTGTACTGTGTATATAGAAAGGTGAGGACTGAATACAAGACAATAAACCGCACATAACAAAAAATAATAATAATACAGTATCTGACAAAAGTGAGGACACCCCTAAGTGAAAATGTCCAAATTGGGCTCAAAGTGTCAATATTTTGTGTGGCCGCCATTATTTTCCAGCTCTGCCTTAATTAACCCTCTTGGGTATGGAGGTCACCAGAGCCTCATAGGTTGTCACCGGAGTCCTCTTCCCCTCCCCATGATGACATCACAGACCTTGTTCTTGGCCTGTACTCACAATGCAAATATTGCCTGTACCTGTGACACCGGTATCGGCACTGGCCCCGGTATCGGCACTGTGACACTGGTATCGGCACTGTGACACTGGTATCGGCACTGTGACACTGGTATCGGCACTGTGACACTGGTATCAGGGCACTGTGGCACCGGTATCGGCACTGGCCCTGGTATCGGCTCTGACACCGGTAGTAAAAAGTGATAAGCCTCACTATAACATCATCACAAGTACTGTAACCCTTTGCGCTCACTTCCCGATCTCGCATTAGAAAGACGGCACGTCGGGCCTCCTTGCTCAGTGCCGGCCTCCCATCGTCTGTAACGAGGCCCAGAATCGGAGAATACTTTTCCACGTGAGAGGAAAACGTTTTTCTAGTGAAATGCGGAGTCTTCCTCGGGGAATTGTTCTCAGTATTTTCCAGTCCCCGAGGCGGCGGGGGAGGAATGTGTTCTTGAACGGGGAACCGTTTTGTGTCATCTCTACCAGCGGTTTACATGTAAATAATCGTCTGTTTACCCCGGCGGACGCGCACAGAGGGACGAGCGCAGACGGAGTCTGGACGGCACGCTTCACACCTCGTAAAAGGAGGAAGACGGCCGAGCGCACGCCAGGAACCAGCTGACATCTACACCGGCCCCGCTGCGGGTTAAAGCAAAGGACAGATTTCCACACTCCCGGCTCGCTCGGGTTGTTTGGGTTCAGGGATGTGATGCAAGACGATCGCCCAGGTGGAATTTATCAAGAAACAAATGAAATGCACATCAAAGCTCAATACTCTGCATTGAAAAATGTTTTGTCGCCCGGTCTGTTTTTTTTTTGGGGAGTTTTTTTTTTCCTGGTGATGTTTGAGAACAACAAACCAACTCAGGAACACCCGATACCGAGCCGGTCCTTCTACATGCTAAGGATTTACAACTTCTGCCAAATGTATCACTACCCTGCAAGAAGGTTCGAGTGCAGGATGAATGACAACAGGCTCAGGCCTACCTAGAGGCCTACTGCAAACCCCGACTGGCAGAGGCTGCAGTCCCACCTAGAGGCTACAGTCATGGACGGGTCTTCCAGCACGACCCAAAACCTATCGCCAAGGCAACAAAGGAGCAGCTCAAGAAGAAGCACATCAAGGTGATGGAGTGGCCTAGCCGGTCTCCAGACCTTAATCCCATAAAAAATGTATGGAGGAGCTGAAGGTTTGAGTTGCCAAGAAACCTTCCGGATTTAGAGAAGATCTGTAGAGAAGAGAAAATCCCTCCTGAGATGTGTGGAGACCTGATCACCAACTACAAGAAACGTCTGACCTCTGTGCTTCCCAACAAGGAACCTCCCCCAACTACCAAGGAACCTCCCCCAACTACCAAGGAACCTCCCCCAACTACCAAGGAACCTCCCCCAACTACAAGAAACGTCTGATCTCTGTGCTCCCCCAACTACTAAGGACCCTCCCCCAACTACTAAGGACCCTCCCCCAACTACTAAGGACCCTCCCCCGACTACTGAGGACCCTCCCCCGACTACTGAGGAACCTCCCCCGACTACTGAGGAACCTCCCCCAACTACTAAGGGACCTCCCCCCAACTACTAAGGAACCTCCCCTAACTACAAGAAACCTCTGACCTCTGTGCTTCCCAACAAGGAACCTCCGCCAACTACCAAGGAACCTCCCCCAACTACCAAGGAACCTCCCCCAACTACCAAGGAACCTCCCCCAACTACAAGAAACGTCTGATCTCTGTGCTTCCCAACAAGGAACCTCCCCCAACTACTAAGGAACCTCCCCCCAACTACTAAGGACCCTCCCCCCAACTACTAAGGAACCTCCCCCCAACTACAAGAAACGTCTGATCTCTGTGCTCCCCCAACTACTAAGGACCCTCCCCCAACTACTAAGGACCCTCCCCCAACTACTAAGGACCCTCCCCCGACTACTGAGGAACCTCCCCCGACTACTGAGGAACCTCCCCCGACTACTGAGGAACCTCCCCCAACTACTAAGGGACCTCCCCCCAACTACTAAGGAACCTCCCCTAACTACAAGAAACCTCTGACCTCTGTGCTTCCCAACAAGGAACCTCCGCCAACTACCAAGGAACCTCCCCCAACTACCAAGGAACCTCCCCCAACTACCAAGGAACCTCCCCCAACTACAAGAAACGTCTGATCTCTGTGCTTCCCAACAAGGAACCTCCCCCAACTACTAAGGAACCTCCCCCCAACTACTAAGGACCCTCCCCCCAACTACTAAGGAACCTCCCCCCAACTACAAGAAACGTCTGATCTCTGTGCTCCCCCAACTACTAAGGACCCTCCCCCAACTACTAAGGACCCTCCCCCAACTACTAAGGACCCTCCCCCGACTACTGAGGACCCTCCCCCGACTACTGAGGAACCTCCCCCGACTACTGAGGAACCTCCCCCAACTACTAAGGGACCTCCCCCCAACTACTAAGGAACCTCCCCTAACTACAAGAAACGTCTGACCTCTGTGCTTCCCAACAAGGACCCTCCCCCAACTACTAAGGAACCTCCCCCAACTACCAAGGAACCTCCCCCAAATACCAAGGGGGTCAAATACTTATTTTCCTCCATGTATAACATTTGTATCATGTGATCTCTCTGGATTTCTTGTTGATCTTCTGTCTCCATCATATAAAATACACCTATGAGAGAAATTACAGACCCTTCATTTCTATGTAACAATCTGCAGGGGAGACGATCAGTATTTCCCCCCCCCCCCCCACATAAATAATTGGTATCAGGCTGGAAGGTGACTTGTAACCTCAGGAGACACATGGATTTCTGGGGGTGAGATGATTGGTCCGGGGTGAATGTAGAACGATCAGTTTAATGAATCCTCGTCAGAGGGGACACGTCGCTCCGCAATGTATTTTCAGCCCATTGTGTTTGTTGCAAAGAAGCTTTCCACACCTCCATTATCACACGCCGCCGACTCGCTCAGACTTATAAATAGCGTCACGTGTGATCGGCACATACATTCCTTTCATGACTCAAGATGACCAAATGTGCCGACTGAATGACTCGCTGGTGACAATCTACAGATGTGTCAGAGACGTTCCCCCCTCACTACTCATTGCAGGAAACTATTAAAACCAAATGACACAATAATGTGAGTTTTTTTTGTCTCTGCCCCTCCCACAATGATGAGATTTCCTGCAGTAGTTTGTGTCTCTGCCCCTCCCACAAGGAGGAGATTTCCTGCAGTAGTTTGTGTCTCTGCCCCTCCCACAATGGGGAGATTTCCTGCAGTAGTTTGTGTCTCTGCCCCTCCCACAAGGAGGAGATTTCCTGCAGTAGTTTGTGTCTCTGCCCCTCCCACAATGGGGAGATTTCCTGCAGTAGTTTGTGTCTCTGCCCCTCCCACAATGGGGAGATTTCCTGCAGTAGTTTGTGTCTCTGCCCCTCCCACAAGGAGGAGATTTCCTGCAGTAGTTTGTGTCTCTGCCCCTCCCACAATGGGGGGATTTCCTGCAGTAGTTGGTGTCTCTGCCCCTCCCACAATGGGGAGATTTCCTGCAGTAGTTTGTGTCTCTGCCCCTCCCACAATGGGGAGGTTTCCTGCAGTAGTTTGTGTCTCTGCCCCTCCCACAATGAGGAGATTTCCTGCAGTAGTTTGTGTCTCTGCCCCTCCCACAATGGTGAGATTTCCTGCAGTAGTTTGTGTCTCTGCCCCTCCCACAATGGGGAGATTTCCTGCAGTAGTTTGTGTCTCTGCCCCTCCCACAATGGGGAGTTTTCCTGCAGTAGTTTGTGTCTCTGCCCCTCCCACAATGGGGAGATTTCCTGCAGTAGTTTGTGTCTCTGCCCCTCCCACAATGGAGAGATTTCCTGCAGTAGTTTGTGTCTCTGCCCCTCCCACAATGGGGAGATTTCCTGCAGTAGTTTGTGTCTCTGCCCCTCCCACAATGGTGAGATTTCCTGCAGTAGTTTGTGTCTCTGCCCCTCCCACAATGGGGAGATTTCCTGCAGTAGTTTGTGTCTCTGCCCCTCCCACAATGGGGAGATTTCCTGCAGTAGTTTGTGTCTCTGCCCCTCCCACAATGGTGAGATTTCCTGCAGTAGTTTGTGTCTCTGCCCCTCCCACAATGGGGAGATTTCCTGCAGTAGTTTGTGTCTCTGCCCCTCCCACAATGGTGAGATTTCCTGCAGTAGTTTGTGTCTCTGCCCCTCCCACAATGGGGAGATTTCCTGCAGTAGTTTGTGTCTCTGCCCCTCCCACAATGGTGAGATTTCCTGCAGTAGTTTGTGTCTCTGCCCCTCCCACAATGGGGAGATTTCCTGCAGTAGTTTGTGTCTCTGCCCCTCCCACAATGGGGAGATTTCCTGCAGTAGTTTGTGTCTCTGCCCCTCCCACAATGGGGAGATTTCCTGCAGTAGTTTGTGTCTCTGCCCCTCCCACAATAGTGAGATTTCCTGCAGTAGTTTGTGTCTCTGCCCCTCCCACAATGGGGAGATTTCCTGCAGTAGTTTGTGTCTCTGCCCCTCCCACAATGGAGAGATTTCCCTGCAGTAGTTTGTGTCTCTGCCCCTCCCACAATGGGGAGATTTCCCTGCAGTAATTTGTCTCTGCCCCTCCCACAATGGGGAGGTTTCCTGCAGTAGTTTGTGTCTCTGCCCCTCCCACAATGGGGAGATTTCCTGCAGTAGTTTGTGTCTCTGCCCCTCCCACAATGGAGAGATTTCCTGCAGTAATTTGTCTCTGCCCCTCCCACAATGGGGAGATTTCCTGCAGTAGTTTGTGTCTCTGCCCCTCCCACAATGGGGAGATTCCCTCCAGTAGTTTGTGTCTCTGCCCCTCCCACAATGAGATTCCCTGCAGTAGTTTGTGTCTCTGCCCCTCCCACAATGGGGAGATTTCCTGCAGTAGTTTGTGTCTCTGCCCCTCCCACAATAGTGAGATTTCCTGCAGTAGTTTGTGTCTCTGCCCCTCCCACAATGGGGAGGTTTCCTGCAGTAGTTTGTGTCTCTGCCCCTCCCACAATGGGGAGATTTCCTGCAGTAGTTTGTGTCTCTGCCCCTCCCACAATGGGAAGGTTTCCTGCAGTAGTTTGTGTCTCTGCCCCTCCCACAATGGGGAGGTTTCCTGCAGTAATTTGTGTCTCTGCCCCTCCCACAATGATGAGATTTCCTGCAGTAGTTTGTGTCTCTGCCCCTCCCACAATGGGGAGGTTTCCTGCAGTAGTTTGTGTCTCTGCCCCTCCCACAATGGGGAGATTTCCTGCAGTAGTTTGTGTCTCTGCCCCTCCCACAATGGTGAGATTTCCCTGCAGTAGTTGGTGTCTCTGCCCCTCCCACAATGGGGAGATTTCCTGCAGTAGTTTGTGTCTCTGCCCCTCCCACAATGAGATTCCCTGCAGTAGTTTGTGTCTCTGCCCCTCCCACAATGGAGAGATTTCCTGCAGTAGTTGGTGTCTCTGCCCCTCCCACAATTCTCCTCTGGGGCAGGGTTGCCAACCTCCGGCAGCATTTTTTACTGACAAAACATGGAAAATTTACTGGCAACCTGAGAAATGACAGAACTCCTATTGAAAACGAACAAAGTGATTATTAGAAAAGTATAAACAAGATATGGAAAGACCGAGAAGAAAGTCATTTGCTTGATTTACACTTAAAAAGTCAACACAGCATGAAATGATCGGCCCGATATTTACTGGCAGTTGTAAAAAAAAAACATATACTGTCAGTAAATTTCCTGGCGGTTGGCAACCCTGCTCTGGGGCACGATCGCATTGAATACAAAACTGAGAAGAATAACGTTCTGCAATGTCCAGGAAGGTTTCCCGGGTCCATGCGTCAGGAAATTCCACTCCAGCGACCAACACGGGATCTGCGACTGACGCTTTATCAGCCACATTCTTGCACACGAGATACGTGAATGAAACGCGCGCAGCCTGGAAGTATATACAATGTTTTATCTCTTCCTAGTATTTAGCAACTGAAGGAATTCCGCAGAAGATAATTCGGAACGTTCGGACCACCTTGTCCAATCCGGCAAGTCCAGCTGGTTAAAGGGGAACCCCAGGTTTACTGAACTGAACTCTATTGCCCCGTACACGCGGTCGGAAATTCCGCCAGTAAAAGTCCGATGGGAGCTTTTGGTCGGAAAATCCGTCCGTGTGTAGGCTCCATCGGAAATTCCGATTGTCTGTAGCAATTCCGACGCACAAAATTTGGACGCATGCTCGGAAACAATTCAGGCAGCACAGATGGAAAAATCCAAAAACAGTCCAAGGTCAGGGCAAGCAGCAGAAAAGCATAATCCAGAAAAAGTCAAAGGTCAGGGCAGGCATCAACGAAGCGTACTCCAGAAACAGTCTGAGGTCACAGGCAAGCAGCAGAGAAGCTTAATCTGGAAACAGCCCGAGGTCAGGGGAGGCAGCAGAGAAGCATAATCCAGAAACAGTCCAAGGTCAGGGGAGGCAGCAGAGAAGCGTGGTGCAGAAACAGTCTGAGGTCAGGGGAGGCATCAGAGAAGCATAATCCAGAAACAGTCTGAGGTCAGGGGAGGCAGCAGAGAAGCATAATCCAGAAACAGTCCAAGGTCAGGGGAGGCAGCAGAGAAGCATAATCCAGAAACAGTCTGAGGTCAGGGGAGGCAGCAGAGAAGCATAATCCAGAAACAGTCCAAGGTCAGGGGAGGCAGCAGAGAAGCATAATCCAGAAACAGTCTGAGGTCAGGGGAGGCAGCAGAGAAGCATAATCCAGAAACAATCTGAGGTCAGGGAAGGCAGCAGAGAAATGTAACCCAGAAACAGTCTGAGGTCAGGGGAGGCAGCAGAGAAGCATAATCCAGAAACAGTCTGAGGTCAGGGGAGGCAGCAGAGAAGCATAATCCAGAAACAGTCCGAGGTCAGGGGAGGCAGCAGAGAAGCATAATCCAGAAACAGTCCAAGGTCAGGGGAGGCAGCAGAGAAGCATAATCCAGAAACAGTCCAAGGTCAGGGGAGGCAGCAGAGAAGCATAATCCAGAAACAGTCTGAGGTCAGGGGAGGCAGCAGAGAAGCATAATCCAGAAACAATCTGAGGTCAGGGAAGGCAGCAGAGAAATGTAACCCAGAAACAGTCTGAGGTCAGGGGAGGCAGCAGAGAAGCATAATCCAGAAACAGTCTGAGGTCAGGGGAGGCAGCAGAGAAGCATAATCCAGAAACAGTCCAAGGTCAGGGGAGGCAGCAGAGAAGCATAATCCAGAAACAGTCCAAGGTCAGGGGAGGCAGCAGAGAAGCATAATCCAGAAACAGTCCAAGGTCAGGGGAGGCAGCAGAGAAGCTTAATCTGGAAACAGCCCAAGGTCAGGGGAGGCAGCAGAGAAATGTAACCCAGAAACAGTGGGAGGTCACAGGCAAGCAGCAGAGAAGCTTAATCTGGAAACAGCCCGAGGTCAGGGGAGGCAGCAGAGAAATGTAACCCAGAAACAGTGGGAGGTCACAGGCAAGCAGCAGAGAAGCTTAATCTGGAAACAGCCCAAGGTCAGGGGAGGCAGCAGAGAAATGTAACCCAGAAACAGTGGGAGGTCACAGGCAAGCAGCAGAGAAGCTTAATCTGGAAACAGCCCGAGGTCAGGGGAGGCAGCAGAGAAGCATAACCCAGAAACAGTGGGAGGTCACAGGCAAGCAGCAGAGAAGCATAATCTGGAAACAGCCCAAGGTCAGGGGAGGCAGCAGAGAAATGTAACCCAGAAACAGTGGGAGGTCACAGGCAAGCAGCAGAGAAGCTTAATCTGGAAACAGCCCGAGGTGAAAGGCAGGCAGTAAAAGAGTTTTCCAGGGAGGGGTCAGCAAAAGGAGAATCTAATGGCTAGGTCAGGAACAACAATGCAAGCCAGGGAAGGGAGCGAGATGCTATCAAGAGACCAGAGCCCTGGGCTTGTGACTCAAATAGAGCCCATCAATCTCATATGGGATGGAACAGGCAGGCACTGCCTAACAGAAGGGGTGCCATGCGAAATTGATGCTGCTGCCTGCCAATAGGAGTAAAGGAGGGTACCGCTACTTGAGCTGGGCCCTTCAGCTGGCAATGGAGACACTACCTGGGCAGGAGATAGCTGCCACCCCCAGTGGCAGGGAATGGAGTAGGCAGTTAAACACCTCTAGACTGCGGAGGTCATCTCTCTGCTCTCTCCTCCTGTGAGCATGTTCCTTTTCAGCACACGTGAGTGCATGACACCTGAGTGATTGCATTTACCATAAATGTAAAGTATTTTAAGAAATACATAACTTTTTTTTTAAGTATCTACTATTTTTATAAAAGGAATAAAACACTTTATGGGAGCCCAAAAGCAGTGCGAATTTTTCACAAGGGGTCAGATTATTGAGGGGGATGGTGGTTAGCAGAGAGCTGAACTGGAATAGGGACCCTTTAGTAATGGAGTTGTGCTTTCCAGTATTGCCCCCCCCCCCCCCCCCGCGCCCCGCCCCCCACCACCAGCCGCCCTTCTTTTTAATTAGATTGTCCTCAAAGGCTGATGCATGAAACATATTGTACTCGGCACTTTATCATGCAAGCTTTGCTGTTTATATGTTTGACATGACATCAAATCCCTCTATTTAACAAATCTCAAATCCCAGATACAGCCCACAAAGTCTGCGATTAAAAGAATTATAGCCCCGTTTAATGAAACCACATTTCTGTTTATAAAGTTATTGGCTTTTGAAGCCCGCTGTCGGCTGCGGACGGTATTGTGATTGAGACTTATCGAGCGCCGTCTTATTATTGCTTAAAAAGGGCAACGCCACATAACAATCTGGGGTTTAAGTCAACACGACGGCTTCTTATCTGAGCCCATTCATGGTTCCTCGAAAAATAGGCCTCTTCCTATCAGGTTATTATGGTTACAGGAGGAGAACAAATTCTACATATTGTATCCGCTTGGCAGGTCAAAGACTGAGGCATCCAGAGATATTAACTACTGGAAGTTCTCAATGGCCAAAGCCCTCCAGATACTCGTCTGTTTCACGATTTCAAACCGATAGAATGAATATACGATAAAGCATCTCTTAGAAGGAGGCAGCCAATGGTGGCTTTCATTGGTTGCATCCATTTTTGGCCTCTACCATAAGAGCATAGGGACTGCTGAGCCTTTGGGTAAGGTGTTTGGCGTTCAATTGTCCCTCAAGTCTTGGGTTCAGGTAGACCTAGGCCATGGTTTCTCAACCTGTGGCTCTCCAGCTGTTGCAGAACTACAAGTCCCATGAGGCATTGCAAGCCACTGACAGTTACATGCATGACTCCCAAAGGCAGAGGCATGATGGGACTTGTAGTTCTGCAACAGCTGGAGGACCACAGGTCTAGGCGTTCTCTTCCATTTTTTGGGGTTTGGGGACGTGAGATCAAATATTAGTCTCATCCCTAAACCAACATTATAGATATACGGTAGAGAGTCCCTAGACGCTCTATCATTGATGGCGTCCATTGGTGGCATGGCATTCTATAATGGCATCTATTCAACCACAGGAGCATGGGGACTGTTGGGCCCGGCACCTGGTGTTCAATTTTCCTGCAAGGCATTCCCTTCCATTTTTTGTGGTTTTAGGATGTGAGATCAAACACTAGTCTCACATCCCCAAACCAACATTATGATTATGCGGTAGAGTGTTCCTAGATGCTCTATCATTGGTGGCATGCTTCGATGGTATCTATTCAACCACAGGAGCATGGGGACTGCTGGGCCATTGGGATTAGATCAGCGAAGGCGTTCCCTTCTTGTGGTTGTGAGATCAAATACCAGTCTCACATCCCCAAACCAATTGTATGAATATGCAGTATAGTGTTCCTAGAAAATCTATCATTGGTGGCATCCATTGTCCATTAGTGGTATCCATTGAGATCGGAAACCAGTCTCACATCCCCAAACCAACATTATGAATATACAGCAGTGTGTTCCTAGATGGTCTATTATTGTCCATGGTGGTATCCATTGAGATCGGATGCGGTATAAATATATAATTATACTGTACGGTAGAGTGGCCCCTAGATGCTTTATCACTGGTGGCATCCATTATTGGGGCATGGGGACTCTTGGGTCATTGGACAAGTCATTTGTTGTTCCGTTTTCCTGCAATTGTTGGGTTGAGGTCAGCCAATGTGTTCCCTTCACTTTTCATAATAAGTTGAGAATTCTGAATGCCGCTAATATTATCTAATTAGATTTGTATTGTCTATCCCTCCATGTGTGAACCTGCCCTGTCTTCATTGGATCTATCTTAGGAATCTCTGATGTACACAGTCCTTGTTGCTGCTTCATTACATTCAGTACATTCATCTATGCTGCAGGCTGAAGCGTGGCACAGCCAAGGTCCTAGTACTTTCAGGATGAGATCAGCACTCTCGGGCCTCTCTATTCCTCTCAGTGCATTGTTCTTTAAGGTGGTTCTGTACTGTAAATGTATTTTTTTCGCTCTATGTAATGTGACTATTTCAAGGAATTCGGCTTCTCTGATATCCTAATATATACATACAAATGTTCCTGATGTCAAATACAGCGGCTTCACAAAATCCAGACTGAAGCTTAGCGAATAAAGGGGAAAAAATCTTCTGTTATTTACAGCAGGATGACTCTTGGTAATAAATTACTGAGAAAAAATATTTGGAAACATGAATAACATGAATGCCATAAGTTATCTGTGGATCTCGTCCCGTCACTTAGGTAGCCCTGTGTGAGCATCGGGAAGGAGGAGTGTCCCCCATCAACCCGGGGGATAAAGTGCAGAACATTTTCCAGTGTTTTTATTGGTGGAATAAAGCACATGTACATTCCTTACCTGTACCTACCCCCTAATCTACCTCTTCCCCTATAGACCCCCTAATCTACCTCTTCCCCTATAGACCCCCTAATCTACCTCTTCCCCCTATAGACCCCCCTAATCTACCTCTTCCCCCTATAGACCCCCTAATCTACCTCTTCCCCTATAGACCCCCTAATCTACCTCTTCCCCTATAGACCCCCTAATCTACCTCTTCCCCTATAGACCCCCTAATCTACCTCTCCCCCCCCCCTATAGACCCCCTAATCTACCTCTTCCCATATAGATCACATAATCTACCTCTTCCCCTATAGACCCCCTAATCGACCTCTTCCCCCTATAGACCCCCTAATCTACCTCTTCCCCCCCCTATAGACCCCCTAATCTACCTCTTCCCCTAATCTACCTCTTCCCCCCTAATCTACCTCTTCCCCCTATAGACCCCCTAATCTACCTCTTCCCCTATAGACCCCCTAATCTACCTCTCCCCCCCCCTATAGACCCCCTAATCTACCTCTTCCCATATAGATCACATAATCTACCTCTTCCCCCCTAATCTACCTCTTCCCCCTATAGACCCCCTAATCTACCTCTTCCCCTATAGATCATGTCCAGCATTACATTTTTCTTTTACATTGTTCCTGTAGGGAGAAGCAGATTTTATTTCTCCTGTGATATCACCTCCATCCTTGGAAAATTCTTGTAGGAGTATCACCTGGGAGGCCAGTTCCTATGGATGTAGGCACACCACCAGAACTGCCTCTACCAAGAGCCCGTTCCTACATATCGTGTGCACTCAGGCTCTTTGGAGTCAAGGCAGCTGCATTGAGGGCTTCACAGAACAGTTGTATTTATACTGAGATTAAATGACACACAGGTGAACTCTATTTACTAATTAGGTGACTTCTGAAGGCAATTGGTTCCACTAGATTTTAGTTAGGGTAAAGGGGGCTGAATACAAATGCCCTTCCCCCACACTTTTAACATATTTATTTGTATAATTTATCATTTTTCTTCCACTTCACAATTATGTGACACTTTGTGTTGGTCTATCACATAAAATCCCAATAAAATACATTTTCGTTTTTGGTTGTAACATGACAAAATGTGGAGAACATCAAGGGGTATGAATACTTTTTCCAGGCACTGTAAATCTTTCTGATGTTCCTCAAACTTCATGACTTTGACCCATCCTCAAACACACCACACTGGGCCCTTTGACATTTGGTTCACCAACAGGGTTTTTCATTCTACCAAACTAAATGATGTAGCTTTTGATATTTTGATCAAACAAAAAATAAAGCCATGATGCATGTGGAGTACGGTTTCCACCTTTCTGATGGGAATGGAGTATGTGTTAGTCAGTCAGTTCTCAATAAATACCACAGGATTTTTCCCTCTGCCCTTTCTGGTATGCCGACCGCTTGGACATTATTACGTCTCTGTCTATTTTCCATGTCCTCCAAACGTGCAGCGTGGCCAGTAATAATGGATTGCACATGGCGAACATCTCTCTGCAGTGGAGCAACATCATCCTCCACATTACTCACCCTGTCCTCCAGGGCAGCCGTGCGGTCACACAGCTTCTGCATGTTCTGTCTCACCAGATTCAGCTCCAGTTTAATCTCATTTGTTAGTGTAGTGATAGATGTGTTGCAGGATGTTATAGCTGCAAAGATATCTCTAAGGGTCGGCTCAGGGGCCTGGTGTTCCTGGTCTGCCAGGGCCCTGGCAGTATTACCAGAAACTGGTGTACTCACTGCGTCCCACGAGGAGGTATGATCTGAGTCCTCTGGCCATGCCTGTTCCAAAGCTTCTGTAGGGGAGTCCTGATCGGTGGTATCCAGGTGCTGGGAGGGTGTTTTAGGAAGACCACCCTTCCCCAGAGCGCCGCCGAACATCTGCATGGCCGCCTCCTTAGCAGAGGGCTGGGCGCCATCTTGGCCTCCATAGTCTGCTGCAGGCAGAGATTCCTTGCCTCCTTTGTGGGACATGTCCACCTCCAAATCGCGGAGAAACGGGTACCACTGAATTGGGGCTGGTGAGGGGAACCCTCCGGAGCCAGTAAGGAGCAGTGCAGACGAGAAAGGAATATATAGTCAGGATAAATGCACGGAGTTTCGGCAGAACTCACACACCACGCTGCTTACTCCATCTGCCGCAAGCCACGGAATGGAGTTTGTGGGCCGAACAAACAAAAAATAAATAAATTTTCTGCGGCTAATTTTTAAACCACAAATACAAAGTGTAAACTAACATTTGGCACCATTGAGAAAATTAAGATTAAAAAAAAAATTCCTGTAAACTGCATTTCAATCTTGTGATAAGCCAATGCGCGGCCTTTAATGACCACACCGGGCCTCGCACGCAATGCGGCCCTCAGGCTACGTGGATTTCCCCTTTAGAAGCTGACACTGCGAGAGCGGCCTGCACTTCGTACAAAGACTGGATTTATGTCTTGGCAGTAGCAGATGATTGGAGCCACGTTCTACAGCTCAACCCAACGCTTAAACTGTGTAAATAAAGTCTGGAGGACAGCGAGGATCGTGTACAGAGCAGAGGGAACGCTTCTTAGCTGTGCCGTCACAATCTTTCCAGGGTCAGAGAAAATGTATCTTGGCCTAAACATTAACCCCCCCCCTCCCCGACGGACATCAATATCTCTAGCGTGTCTCTGGTAGCCGAGCCTTTATCTAGACAACAGTCTGAAAGGACATATTAAGAGGCGTGATCCTTCCATGGTGGTCCGTGACCCCAGAGTGCGCATTTTTTTGGCAAAGCTTCGATTTAGCAAATTTTAATAATCATAAGTCCATATAAAACGCTGTCATGTTGTTTAAATATTTGCTTTGCCCGGCCTCATTTATCAGGCTTTTATTCCCGTCCAGAACTGCAGGCGGAACTGCGCACTCGGCGGCTGTTTGTTAACAAACCCGCCTTTCATCGAGGGGCCGACATCAAACAATTATTGAGAGGCCCAGAATAAAGTTGGATGTCACAACTTGGCAGATTGTTAGATAGTGGCAGGCGAAGAACTTGAATCATAAATGTCACGTGTGCGTTCTTCGTGTACTCTGGACGCACGGCGCACTTCCAACTCAGTCGGTTCAAATACATTAAAGTTTTTATTTTTTTAGATACTGGTGAAAGTGATCTTCTTAATGTATATCATCAGACCAAGTTTTGACCAAATGAGATGACCAAAATGTGTGAACACCGGACCATCACACCTATATCAGGTTGTCGGACATCCCAATCCACAACCATGACCAGTAATATGGACTGGGCCAGCTTTCTGCATATAAAAGGCACTCTTTTCTAAATGCTTTTCCATTTGTGAGGTTTAGAAGAGAAGAACTGGCTTACAATCCGAAATTCAGTTCATCCCTAAGCTGTTGCGTAGGGTTGAGAAGTCCAGACCTAAATCCCATTGAGAATCTGTGGCAAGACTTGAAAATTGCTGATCACAGACGCTCTCCATCCAATCTGACAGAGCTTGAGATATTTTACAGAGAAGAAGAATGGGCAGAAATGTCCCTCTCTAGATGTGCAAAGCTGGTAGAGACACCCCCAAAAAGACTTGTAGAGAAAGGGGGTTCTACAAAGTATTGACTCCGGGGGGCGCCATACAAATGCCCCCCCCCCCCCACACTTTTCACATATTTATTTGTATCATTTTCCTTCCACTTCACAATTATGTGACACTTTGTGTTGGTCTATCAAAGGGATATGCAATTAGCGGACCTCCAGCTGTTGCAAAACTACAAGTCCCATCATGCTTCTGCCTCTGAGTGTTATGCTTGTGGCTGTCAGAGTCTGGCTATGCCTCATGGGATTTGTAGTTCTGCAACATCTGGAGGTCCGCTAATTGCATATCCCCGGTCTATCACATAAAATCCCAATAAAATACATTTAGGTTTTTGGTTGTAACATGACAAGATGTGGGAAATTTCGAGGGGTATGAATACTTTTTCAAGGCACTGTATATAGAGGGGGTATGAATACTTTTTCAAAGCACTGTAATTGTATATAAAATTCCCTTTTTACCTTTCAAAAAGTGTTTCCCAGTGATAAACATTTCATCCAATTTCTAAATTGTTGCATTTGTAAATTTCAAATGCCAGTATAAAGGAAATAGTAGTGGTAAAAAAAAGCTTGTGGGTTTACATTAATATTTTTTTTGTAGAATTCTCCTTTAGGGGGTGTGGCAGGGGGTGTGTCCTATGCCTACATACTTTTGCTAATAGGTGTCCCTCATTCTCATATCAAAAAGTTGGGAGTTATGCTAGTAGGTTTGTCTCAAGGGCCACCAACCGTCTCCAGAGCACTCCATTTTCATCCTCCACCCGACTCCCCTTGGTGGCCTGACTCATTCATATTTAAGGGCTCACTTAGCCCCCCCTGCCAGGTCCACCATCTGGTGATTGGCTAAGCTCCCCTAAATATGCAGAATTACTCTCCTAGCCTCCACCCTCCAGCTTCCAGAATGTTCTCCAACTTTCCAGAACCAGGGGGAGGCACCAGAGAGCTTCCTGCATGAGTCATCCAGCCCTGAACTCTACTAACCCCTGACCAAGATTTATACTCACATGCCCAGATTCACAAACGAGATACGACGGCGTATCTCCAGATAGTCTGGGCGGTCGTATCTATGCGCCTGATTCTTAGAATCAGTTGCGCATAGATTTCTATTAGATCCGACCAGCGTAAGTCTCTTACGCCGTCGGATCGTAACTGCATATTTACGCTGATTTACGCGTCGAAATATGTAAATCAGCTAGATACGCGAATTCACGAAAGTACGCCCGGCCGACGCAGTACAGATACGCCGTTTACGTTAGGCTTTTCCCGGCATAAAGTTACCCCTGCTATATGAGGCGTAAATGCGGCGTACCAATGTTAAGTATGGCCGTCGTTGAAAATTTTACGTCGTTTGCGTAAGTCGTCCGTGAATGGAGCTGGACGTAATTTACGTTCACGTCGAAACCAATAGGTCCTTGCGGCGTATTTGGAGCAATGCACACTGGGATATGTCCACGGAGGGCGCATGCCCCGTTCGTTAAAAACGTCAATCATGTCAGATCACAAGTTATTTACATAAAACACGACCCCCTGTTCCACATTTGAATTAGACGGGCTTAAGCCGGCCGATTTACGCTACGCCGTAATGTAAATCGGATACGTTACGCCCGCGCAAAGATACGCGGATCTACGAGAATCTGGCCCACAGGTTTTAAACATAAGTCAGAGTGTATATTTCCCTGTACTCCCACTAGAGGGTTCTACATATGATTTTTTAGCTGAAGTTGTTCAGGAATAGTGCTAGCTGCATTGTCTGACATTTGTAATATCCTAATAATAATATCCTAAATCCTAATAATAACCAATGAGAGCAGTATTTTCACAACATGGACAGGCCTGCTCCTAGTTCTGGATCAGTGGCGGTGCGTCCATAAGGGGCGCATGGGCGCCACCCAATCTCCTGCCACCTCTCTCTCACCATAGATAAATTCATGCATTGCAATGGTCATTCTATTGTCGGCAATGCCACCCCCTGAACAGCGGGCGCCATGCTGGGCTCTCGCTGTTCACTCAGCGCTGAGTTAGGAAAGCGAATGAATATTCACTTTCCTAACACTGAACCACCTCTCAGCCAATCAGGTGCTTGGGTCTGTTACCTGTCACACTGGCAGCAATTGATGGGCACAGTAGCGGCAATTGATGGGCACAGTGGCTGCGTTTGATGGGCACAGTGGCGGTAATTGATGTTTTTTTTTTCAGTTTGTTTGTGCCCCCAAAACAATTTGAGCGCCAGCCGCCACTGTTCGCTATACACAATCCTTGCTCTTCTCTAGAGGACTTTGTATTGTATGACCTTCATATTGGATCACCAATGTCTCTAACGGAAACTTTCCCATTCAATCTTTTTCGGCAAGCGGTTCTCCTGCAGAGCGGAACGTTCCATCCGGCCAAAGACGCACCACGGCACACTTTGCACAATCACAGTACAAAAAAAATAATAATCGGAATCGTATTTACAACTCGCCTAGTCCTGAAGCCGGGACCGTTCCCTCAGGACTGGATTAGAACATGTAAAAGTCTTTGACTTGCATAGAAACATGGACAATCTGGACATGGAATATGAAATCCTGTGGCGGCTCGGGTTGTGTAAAGCTCGTCCACTTGTGTTTGGGGTTTTGGGTTTCACATAATATCTCATTTGTCATTTCTTCCGCTGCCAGCGGTCGGGATTTTACGACGCGGTCCTCGAGCTGCTATATAAATAAGAGACATTCGTGGTATTATTTCACTGTTTTAACTGATTATTATTTTACAGTTTATTACAAATGGCTTTCATCATCTGCAGACCCCAAACGCTATTTACATTTTGTTCCCGAGCTGATCTCTGGGTCCGGAGCCAATCGATGAGGAAAAGCACCTTCTGTAACCCTTCGCAGGCCGCGCTCACCATCAAATCTCCGAACCAGCTTTTCGCATTACAAAGTCAACTTATTCCAAAAGACGTGCAAAGGACGTAGAAAGTGCAGTAGCTGACAACACCCAAAATGACTCTAAATTTAGAAATGTTTATCCAACTGTCCATCCAGAACCTCTGGTTTATAACCAAGATATGGCCTAAGAATAGAACCATTTATCCAAATGTACATCCAGAGTCGCGGGTTTCTAGAAGAGATACAACCAAAATATAGAGGCATTTATCCAACTGTCCATCTAGAACCTCTGGTTTATAGACCGGATACATCATAAATATGGAGCCATTTCTCCAAGTGTCCTTCCAAGAGCCCAGAACCTTTGGTTTATGGCACAGATATAGCCAACATATAGAGCCATTTATCCAACTGTCCATCTAGAACCTCTGGTTTATAGACAAGATACAGCCTTGGATATTAAATCATTTAACCAACTGTCCTTCCAAGAGCCCAGAGCCTCTGGTTTATGGCACAGATACAACCTAAATACTGTATAGAGCCATTTTGCAAATGTCCATCTAGATCAGTGATGATGAACCTCGGCACCCCAGATGTTTTGGAACTACATTTTCCAGAATGCTCAACTACAATGCAGAGCCCATGAGCATCATGGGAAATGTAGTTCCAAAACATCTGGGGTGCCGAGGTTCGCCATCACTGATCTAGAGCCTCTGGTTTATAGACCGAATACATCCTAAATATAGAACCAAATTATTCAACTGTCCTTCCAAGAGCCCAGAACCTCTGGTATACAGCGCAGATGCAGCATAAATATAGAACCAGTTGACCAACTGTCTATTAAGAGGCTTTGGTTTATAGACCAGATACATCCTAAATATGGAGCCATTATCTAACTAGCCACCCTGAGCCTCTGGTTTTTAGTCCAGACACATCCTTACAGACACATTTCTCCGAATGCCCATCCAGAGATGCCAGTTTTTGGACCATTTCACATGTAGCCTAAATATAGAGCCAGAAGTGCCTTTTTGCCTATTGAACTGCATTATATGGGACACAAAAATAGCTTCATCTTACTGGGAAGAATATAGAAATCTTCAAAGATACATGGAAAAAAGGTGAGACCTTCTTGCTCTTTCCATGGAGTTGGTTAATTTCTCTCCTATGCCCACATCTTCCCAGTCATGTTTCAGTAACAAGTATTGTCTGCCCAGCTTGAGCCGTTATCACTGACTGTTTGTTTAGAGCAGACTGTCTCCCACACTCCGGGGAAACGCTCCTTTGCCAAGACAGACGGCATGTGCCAAGCATATGCCACGTAAGTGAGACTTTGCGGGACATGGGCCCTTCTGATGATGTGGATTTTGCTCCCCTTGGGTCCCAGGCAAACGTTTTCCCTGAGTTCTCGTAAAGCAGTTGATGATTTATGATGGTCGGAATATTTCTACATGGCTGAGGGATCATTCTATAGCACTGCCGGTACTTTCTGAGAGCGAAGATGGAGCCGTGGGGTGATGGGAAGGTTGGAGCCTCTCTTGCCGGAAATGTGACCACTGGTTCTGTCAGGGAAGTACGGCTGTACGCTGAGCACACACCATATCTCCTGTGCAAATAAGCACACATTCCGTCTAATGATATAATACATCTCACCCATCACTCCTATTTCCCGTATATCTCCAAGTAACCCGACATCACCACAGATCACGTTCTCATCTCCATCAGCATGACTGTCCCAGTGACCACTGTGCTTGAATTTTTTTATTCGTAAATCACAAAAGCATTGACAAACAGGAAGTGATGTCTCCAGCAGCCAATCGCTTCCTCCATGGGAAGTGACATCACAGGAAGTAACCACCACACAGGAAATTACTTCACAGGAAATCCTTCCAACAGAATGAGTTAATACAAACAACGAATAATGGGCAAAGGAGTCCTATGGGCGTGTCTGAGCAGAGACGGGGTGTATGTACGTTTTTCCTGTCCCCTGTATCTGGAAGCTAAACAAAAGAATCCACATGGCTGAACAAACATGGACTCCGTCTGACCATAACTACTCAAAGACTCCCGTATTTCCACTGATAGGAATCCTTATTCTGCGTTGTTCCAGAGAACAACACATACCCGGATTATACTACCGTTCCTGGGGATGGGAGGTTGTCTGCAGGTGTACGCTACGGATCCCGACCTGTGCTGATCAGACACAGCAGAGACAAGAGCGCCCATCCCCCTATAACCGATAATGTCCTTGTAGAGCGAACATATCCCCCCAGACGATCGTTCTGTACATCACACAGGGGACCTTCGCCGGTGGACATATGCCCACTCTGCAAATACCTCTCTCCAATCCCAGGACGTTTTCCACTACCAGACGGGACTCAACCAGCGTCGGTCCGCCCCAGTCAGCTCTTCAGAACTAACACTGGGGACACTATGACAATACATATTACATACATCTTCATAAATCTTCCACAATAGTTCCAATATTCTTGTGAGCCCACCAATGGGAAGTTTTGTAAACCGATGATTGATTATTACAACAAAGTCAAGGTGAACGTTGTGGAGCCCCTTTAATTCTGCGACCACTTGGTGGATCTCAATGTATTTACATTCCTTTCTAAACAAAGACCTCTAAAGAATGGATTCCGATCACTCGTCATGTCCTACAACCAAACTTGTGACCTCGTTATTGTAACATGAATGATCTAATTATTTCACCTGTCCACACTGTAACCTTATCCGTGTCCCCACCCGTGACACCCCACCCCCCACCAGGCTATTGTGATAGGATAGTCACTATTCTAAGAGAAGACGGTGGGGACAAGACAAAGCATATTTTACTTAATCTGGAGCTTTCATTACCCTGACAAGTCTGCAAGAATACAGTGCCTTGAAAAAGTATTCACACCCCTCTATATACAGTGCCTTGAAAAAGTATTCACACCCCTCTATATATAGTGCCTTGAAAAAGTATTCACACCCCTCTATATACAGTGCCTTGAAAAAGTATTCATACCCCTTGAAATTCCCCACATTTTGTCATGTTACACCCAAAAACGTAAATGTATTTTATTGGGATTTTATGTGATAGACCAACACAAAGTGTCTCCATCCATCTTCCCATGAACTCTGACCAGCTTCCCTGTCCCTGCTGAAGAAAAGCACCCCCCACCACCATGTTTCACAGTGGGGATGGTGTGTTCAGGGTGATGTGCAGTGTTAGTTTTCCCCCACAATTTTGGTGTCATGTGACCAGAGCACCTTCTTCCACATGCTTGTTGTGTCCCCTCCCCCACATGGCTTCTCACAAACTACAAACAGGACTTCTTATGTCTTTCTTTCTCCAATGTCTTTCTTCTTGTCACTCTTCCATAAAGGGCAGATTTGTGGAGAGCACCACTAATAGTTGTCCCATCAACTCTGACCAGCTTAGTGCGAGTGGATCGACGCATATTGTGCGCCGTTGGGGGCGGAATGGTAGTGTGAGTGGATTGCTGCTTTGATCGATTGATTGCCACGCGGGGCGGGGTGGTAGTGTGAGTGAGGGGTCCGGGTCTGTTTGTCACCTTATCCCAAAATATTGACCACCAGCCACTACTGAGTAAGACAGTACAGCCGGACCTTCTGTTCAGCAGGTGCCCGGGCCCCCCCTTTTGAACCGATCGGGCCCCCCCCATTTTGAACTCATGGGGCCCGGGCCCCCCCATTTTGAACTCATGGGGCCCGGGCCCCCCCATTTTGAACTCATGGGGCCCAGTACAGGAGGGCTGGCTGTACTGCCTTATCAGTGGCCAGGCCTAAGGTTCCGCACCCTCTCGTGTCCATTCTCAGCCGATCATTGTGGATGGAATGTGCGTGACTCGATATTCTGAAACTGAACTCAGATTATAATGAAAAATCCGTTTTTCTCTTTCCTTTCTCTCCAGATTTCTTATACTCATTACTGTAATGACCTTATTAAACTTTCATAAAAGCAAAAAACAATAGCAAACTTATTTTACTGTTGGTTTTTGTTTGGAACTTCCAGAAAATATAAAAATATCAAACCTACGTGTCACCCCCCCCCCCCCCCCCCCAAAAAAAAGCCACAATTTTCCAATCAGATCTGGGAAAACCAATTTGTGCGGCTTTCAATAAAATACGTTTCTTTTTCTCTTTATTGTTACTCTTAATTAAAGCGGAACTAAACCCATCAATTTACCAGTTAGTTACATTCCCGGCATGTGCACCGGCTTTGTTTGCAAACAATCCGAAGTGTCTGGAAACCGTCCGGAAATGTAAACAGATTTATTTTTTTCATCTTTGTAAATATCCGTTTTGTTGTAGCCGGTCGTGTATATTGTGCAGATGTGCCGCTAAACAGGCGGCCGTTCTCCAGACATGATATTTAACCACTTAAAGGGCTTGTAAAGCCTTACAACACATTCCCACCTACAGAGGAGCCCAGATTCAAGGGATGGAAAGGTTCGTTTTTTATTTTCTGAATCGGTTCCTTTAATCTCGTGCATTGGGGGTTCACTTACTTTCTCTTTCCATTTCCCTTCTAAATGTTTTTTTTTTCCTTTTCTGAATTTCTCACTTCCTGTTCCTCCTCAGTGAGCTTCCCCCATCATCCAAACCGTTCTGGCCGGGGGTTAGTCAGTGTTGCTCGCACCCTCCCTTGGGACTACATCCCTGCAGGGAGACGCTGTGTTGCTTGCCCCCTCCCTTGGGACTACATCCCTGCGGGGAGACGCTGTGTTGCTCGTCCCCTCCCTTGGGACTACATCCCTGCGGGGAGACGCCGTGTTGCTCGCCCCCTCCCTTGGGACTACATCCCTGCGGGGAGACGCTGTGTTGCTTGCCCCCTCCCTTGGGACTACATCCCTGCGGGGAGACGCTGTGTTGCTCGTCCCCTCCCTTGGGACTACATCCCTGCGGGGAGACGCTGTGTTGCTTGCCCCCTCCCTTGGGACTACATCCCTGCGGGGAGATGCTGTGTTGCTTGCCCCCCTCCCTTGGGACTACATCCCTGCGGGGAGACGCCGTGTTGCTCGCCCCCTCCCTTGGGACTACATCCCTGCGGGGAGACGCTGTGTTGCTTGCCCCCTCCCTTGGGACTACATCCCTGCGGGGAGACGCTGTGTTGCTCGTCCCCTCCCTTGGGACTACATCCCTGCGGGGAGATGCTGTGTTGCTTGCCCCCTCCCTTGGGACTACATCCCTGCGGGGAGACGCTGTGTTGCTTGCCCCCTCCCTTGGGACTACATCCCTGCGGGAGATGCTGTGTTGCTTGCCCCCTCCCTTGGGACTACATCCCTGCGGGGAGACGCTGTGTTGCTCGTCCCCTCCCTTGGGACTACATCCCTGCGGGGAGACGCTGTGTTGCTTGCCCCCTCCCTTGGGACTACATCCCTGCGGGGAGACGCTGTGTTGCTTGCCCCCTCCCTTGGGACTACATCCCTGCGGGGAGACGCTGTGTTGCTCGTCCCCTCCCTTGGGACTACATCCCTGCGGGGAGACGCTGTGTTGCTTGCCCCCTGTGCCACCATTGACTCTATGGTGAAGATCACATATTCCATGCTGTGCTGCCTCCACTCCCGTGTCGGACAATGTCCCCGGCGCCTACATGCCCCCGGCCGTGCCCTTGCCATCACCTGACCTGTAAGTATGGGCCGTTGGTCTAAGCATATGTCTCTCCTTCTCCCCTTCTTTTTACATAACCCTGACTTATTGTTTGGTATAATATTCTTGTTTTATAGAAATCTATTTTACATCAGCTCCTGATGAGTGGCAAGACAGCTACGAAACGCGTCGAGCTTCAGATGCCACAATTATATTGAACCATGTAATTTTGTATTACATTATGTTTTTACCCAATATATTTTGAACAATTCCTCCCATGAGAAATATAATATTTAATACATTTGTAATCTCAGATACATTCGCTCATTTCTTCTTCATTTGAAGTCCCGGCCTCTCCTATTTTTCATGCTGATAGAGACGGAGGGAATATGATTTAAAGGAGTTGTAAAGAAACATTTTTTTTTAATGCAATCTATGCATTAAGGTGAAAAAACATTGAATGCTGCCCCCCCCCCCCCCCCCCCGAGCCCCTGGTATACTTACCTGACCCCTCGAAAGTCCTGATATCCTCTTCGCTGCTCAGCCTGGCCGCTGATTGGCTAGAGCGGATGAATTGAGAGCAGCGCAGCCATTGATGCGGCGAGCCGAGGGGCGGGGGCCAAGTGATAGAGTGAGCGGCTATGGCCCGCTGTGTCACGGGAGCGCGCCCGCAATTACTGACCACCATGCGAGCTCTCTCATGACTGTGGTGAGTAATTGCGGGGAGGACCAGAGACAGCCGCTGAGGGACCCCAGAAGAGGAGGATCGGGGCCACTCTTTGCAAAACGAACTGCACAGTGGAGGGAAGTATCACATGTTTGTTATTTTAAATTTAAAAAAAAATCCTTTACTAACCCTTTAATTGTCCTCGGCCTCTCACAAAGTCCCGACCCTCCTTTTTCTATTTGGCCTCGACTTCTGCCGTGTACACACGAGCGGAATTTCCGATGGGAAAAGTCCGATGGAAGCTCTTCGTCGGATATTCCGACCGTGTGTGTACGCCCCATCTGTCTTTTTCCATCTGAAATTCCGATGGACTTAGAAAACACTTTCTCAATCGGAAAATCTGTTTGTATGCAATTCCGACACACTCAAAAACCACGCATGCTCGGAAGCATTGAACTTAATTTGTCTCAGCTCGTCGTAGTGTCGTACGTCACCGCGTTCTTGACGGTGGGAATTCGGTGTGACCATGTGTATGCAAGACAAGCTTGAGCGGAATTCCGTCAGAAAAACCATCCGATTCCGGAAATTCCGCTCGTGTGTGCGCGGCGTAAGGATTACCTGTAGCTGGAAATATCTCTTGGACCTCCAGGGTTTAGGAGATAATTTTATTTCCCTGTACGAGGATTTCTTCTGCACACGCGATGACCTAATCGGTGCATGCGCACTGTAGAAAGCTCACGCGGTGCCGTACCGGGACAAAGGTCATGCCATGACTAGCGGCTCCCACGTGCATGTGCAGGAGTGACATCATACAACTCCGACCAGTCACAGAGCCGGAGTCCGCGTCCCCGGAAGGAGGATGGAAATCGGGGACATCGCAGGCTTCGGTTCCAGGTAAGTGACACATAACGGGCTGCGATGCGATACTAGCACATTATGCTTTTACCTTTGCTGGGAAACGAAGAGGAAGTGTTAATTACCATCTTTTTTTATCGATTGAATATAACGGAAAGACGATGATCGGCATCCACACAGCAACAATCTAAAACAACGGCATACAAAGGGAAGAAAAGTTCCATCTGGTCGGCGTTATGTATAATCTGAGGAGCGGCTCGGCTGGTTTGGAGAGCGGCGCTCCATGTAAGAGAACACGGCCCCCCGATACAAATTCAGGTTTTATTGCAGCCTTTGTAGCTGTGCCAGCACGGACAAGAAACAATCACAAGGAACACGGCGTCCTGGAGGGGCTTTCACCAAAATAAAAAGCATTAAACACTCAAAAACGCCGTAATCGAATTTGAGGCGGCCAACGGCGTGGAGCGGTTTGGGATTTTACGGCAAAAGTCAAACTACCTTGACTTTGCAGAAGATAAAAGATTGGAAGGTTCTCGTTACGCCGGGACCACCTGATATCGGCCCATCGGAAAATTCTGCGTGAAATTAGAAGGATGAGGGGAGACGGGAGTTTGGACTGAAATAACAAAGCTGGGAGTTTGTTGATCTCTCTGGAGGAAGATCTAATTCATATATAAGGGACGCGATCCGCCATGGCGAGCATCTGAACCCCCCGCCGGAGGACAGACACGGCAAGCTCTCCTGTGTGCCACTCTGGAACTAGTTTCCCTTTGTTACTGGGGCCTAAAGTAGACCTAGTGGAGGGTCATAGAATAGTGTCCCATCATTGGTGTCAGTGGGAGGAATAGTGTCCCATCATTGGTGTCAGTGGGAGGAATAGTGTCCCATCATTGGTGTCAGTGGGAGGAATAGTGTCCCATCATTGGTGTCAGTGGGGGGAATAGTGTCCCATCATTGGTGTCAGTGGGAGGAATAGTGTCCCATCATTGGTGTCAGTGGGGGGGTATAGTGTCCCATCATTGGTATCAGTGGGAGGAATAGTGTCCCATCATTGGTGTCAGTGGGAGGAATAGTGCCCCATCATTGGTGTCAGTGGGAGGAATAGTGTCCCATCATTGGTGTCAGTGGAGGAATAGTGCCCCATCATTGGTGTCAGTGGGAGGAATAGTGTCCCATCATTGGTGTCAGTGGGAGGAATAGTGTCCCATAATTGGTGTCAGTGGGGGGGTATAGTGTCCCATCATTGGTGTCAGTGGGAGGAATAGTGTCCCATCATTGGATTGCTCATTTTGCAGGTCTGTCCCGGGCACCTTCATTCCAGGACAATACAGTGTCCCGGAATGAAACTGACAGAGCCACCCCCCAGGCCAGTATAAGGACCATCTGATCCCGTAAAGCACATGAGGATCCCAGATTCCGGGTTTTGGGCTGCGTTGTTGAGCCCCTTTTACCGGTAGGTTTGAGATCCGTCACAAATCATGGGCCGGTTGCTGTGACTTGGGCTTGTCCTCGATCATGGGCCGGTTGCTGTGACTTGGGCTTGTCCTCAATCATGGGCCGATTGCTGTGACTTGGGCTTGTTCTCGATCATGGGCCGGTTGCTGTGACTTGGGCTTGTCCTCCTTCTGACCTTCAAGCTGGATTCCTGAAGACTTGTTTATGGACATGAGCAGTCCTGACCCGAATAAAAAGGGTTAATGAGTATTTATTGAAGTTCCTGTTTTATGGGGGATTGTCAGTGGATGGATTTCTTACAAAGGGCCCCAAATCCCAAGTCTTCCTATGAAGCACCACCTGGCCCGTTTCTGGAGAGCCGGAGGTAATTTACACTTTATAAATATTGGTGACTACAGGAGATGGTGAAATGTAAAGACACAATTGTATATTTAACCTTGTCTGCCGAGCAGCAGTAAAACATTTATTTATACGCCCAGCAGAGCGATGTAAAGAGATGTATACACAGATAACGAGTGACGGGATTCGTCTTCCTCCACAAAGAGAAGCCACCAGTGGCCCTTGGTGCTCCAAATGTTTGGGGGCAAACAAACTGAAAACAAAAATATCAATTGCAGCCTCACTGTGCCCATCAAACACAGCTACTGTAACCATCAATTGCCGTCAGTGTTCCCCATCAATTGCCGCCAGTGTGCCCCATCAACTGCCGCCAGTGTGCCCCATCAACTGCCGCCAGTGTGCCCCATCAACTGCCGCCAGTGTGCCCCATCAACTGCCGCCAGTGTGCCCCATCAATTGCCGCCAGTGTGCCCCATCAATTGCCGCCAGTGTGCCCCATCAATTGCCGCCAGTGTGCCCCATCAATTGCCGCCAGTGTGCCCCATCAACTGCCGCCAGTGTGCCCCATCAACTGCCGCCAGTGTGCCCCATCAATTGCCGCCAGTTTGCCCCATCAATTGCCGCCAGTGTGCCCCATCAATTGCCCCCAGTTTGCCCCATCAATAGCCCCCAGTTTGCCCCATCAATTGCCGCCAGTGTGCCCAATCAATTGCTTCCAGTTTCCCCCCGCCCGGCACTTACCTGTCTCGGGTCACGGCGCTGTCCTCCACGCTCCCTCCTCTAATCAGTCACTTCCAGAAACACCCGTGCCGCTGTAATTCAGATGCCCGGCGCCCGACAAGGGGCCGTACACCTTTATAGTTGCAATGCATGAATCTATCTATTGGTGAGTGACGGGTGAAGGAAAGAGGGGGCGGCGTTTCTGCGCCCTCGATGGACGCACTGCCACTGGAAGCCACCAATCACATAGCAGGTCTGATTCCTCATAATGTTCCTCTTCAGAACGGTCACCCTTCTATTAGAGCAACATTTCCCGGTCATCGCCGGTCATCACCGGTCATCGAAGGTCATCACCGGTCATCGAAGGTCATCACCGGTCATCACCAGTCATCGAAGGTCATCACCGGTCATCGCCAGTCATCGAAGGTCATCGCCAGTCATCGAAGGTCATCACCGGTCATCGAAGGTCATCGCCAGTCATCGAAGGTCATCACCGGTCATCACCAGTCATTGCCGGTCATCGAAGGTCATCACAGGTCATCACCGGTCATCGAAGGTCATCACAGGTCATCACCGGTCATCGAAGGTCATCATCGGTCATTGCTAGTCATCGAAGGTCATCACCGGTCATCGAAGGTCATTGCCGGTCATCGAAGGTCATCACCGGTCATCGAAGGTCATCACCGGTCATTGCCAGTCATCGAAGGTCATCACCGGTCATCGAAGGTCGTCATCGAAGGTCATCACTGGTCATCGCCGGTCATCGAAGGTCATCGCCGGTCATCGAAGGTCATCACCGGTCATCGAAGGTCATCACCGGTCATCGCTGGTCATCGCCGGTCATCGAAGGTCATCACCGGTCATCGAAGGTCATCGAAGGTCATCGAAGGTCATCACCGGTCATCGAAGGTCATCACCGGTCATCGCTGGTCATCACCGGTCATCGAAGGTCATCACCGGTCATCGAAGGTCATCACCGGTCATTGCCTTGTCCTTGTACCGCCTTTAAAGTGATTCTAAGGCCAATCTTTTTTCTGGTTGGAGAAATGAAGGGTTGGAACCCACGTTCAGATTGTTATTGTTGTCCCCATTATGGGAGATTCACCTTCTATCTGATAATCACCGTCACCGATGACAACAGCTGGACAAAGACCACATTTCTCCGTCGTCTCCAGGAAATGAGGAGAAATCGCTTCCAGTAAAGACAACAGAAGAGAAGAATGGAGAGATTTACTCTCACTTCTGTTATGTCCTGAACTGGGTTCTCTGAGTCCTGAAAATTATTTTTGGGGTTCCTCTGGGGAAAAAAGTTTGAGAAAGGTTTCTCTACTTAATCCAAACTTTGAAAACTTCCTTCTTATGTGGAGAGGAGCCTCTGCTCTTTCCTGGGTGTAGATCTACTCCTTCTCCAAGCTCACCATTTAACAGTTGCCACAAGAACCACTAAGGCTTTGAGCATCCTGATGAAGTCCAGTGGACGTAACGCGTAAAGCAGAGACTATGGATGTAAGCAGACAACTTGGGCAATATAAGTGGCTAGAGGGAGGGCTCTATC
Source organism: Rana temporaria (assembly GCF_905171775.1). NCBI lineage: Eukaryota > Metazoa > Chordata > Amphibia > Anura > Ranidae > Rana > Rana temporaria. Next base: position 148,412,996 of record NC_053500.1, on the reverse strand, counting down.
TCAGGAAAACTTCTGAAAGTCTACTGCAGGAAATCTCCCCATTGTGGGAGGGGGCAGAGACACAAACTACTGCAGGAAATCTCACCATTGTGGGAGGGGCAGAGACACAAACTACTGCAGGAAATCTCCCCATTGTGGGAGGGGGCAGAGACACCAACTACTGCAGGAAATCTCACCATTGTGGGAGGGGCAGAGACACAAACTACTGCAGGAAATCTCCCCATTGTGGGAGGGGGCAGAGACACCAACTACTGCAGGAAATCTCACCATTGTGGGAGGGGCAGAGACACAAACTACTGCAGGAAATCTCCCCATTGTGGGAGGGGGCAGAGACACCAACTACTGCAGGAAATCTCACCATTGTGGGAGGGGCAGAGACACCAACTACTGCAGGAAATCTCCCCATTGTGGGAGGGGGCAGAGACACCAACTACTGCAGGAAATCTCACCATTGTGGGAGGGGCAGAGACACAAACTACTGCAGGAAATCTCTCCATTGTGGGAGGGGCAGAGACACAAACTACTGCAGGAAATCTCCCCATTGTGGGAGGGGGCAGAGACACCAACTACTGCAGGAAATCTCACCATTGTGGGAGGGGGCAGAGACACAAACTACTGCAGGAAATCTCTCCATTGTGGGAGGGGCAGAGACACAAACTACTGCAGGAAATCTCTCCATTGTGGGAGGGGCAGAGACACAAACTACTGCAGGAAATCTCTCCATTGTGGGAGGGGCAGAGACACAAACTACTGCAGGAAATCTCTTCATTGTGGGAGGGGCAGAGACACAAACTACTGCAGGAAACCTCCTCATTGTGGGAGGGGCAGAGACACAAACTACTGCAGGAAACCTCCCCATTGTGGGAGGGGCAGAGACACAAACTACTGCAGGAAACCTCCCCATTGTGGGAGGGGCAGAGACACAAACTACTGCAGGAAATCTCCCCATTGTGGGAGGGGGCAGAGACACCAACTACTGCAGGAAATCTCACCATTGTGGGAGGGGGCAGAGACACAAACTACTGCAGGAAATCTCTCCATTGTGGGAGGGGCAGAGACACAAACTACTGCAGGAAATCTCCTCATTGTGGGAGGGGCAGAGACACAAACTACTGCAGGAAATCTCCCCATTGTGGGAGGGGCAGAGACACAAACTACTGCAGGAAACCTCCCCATTGTGGGAGGGGCAGAGACACAAACTACTGCAGGAAATCTCATCATTGTGGGAGGGGCAGAGACCCAAACTACTGCAGGAAATCTCATTGTGGGAGGGGCAGAGACACAAACTACTGCAGGAAATCTCCCCATTGTGGGAGGGGCAGAGACACAAACTACTGCAGGGAAATCTCCTCATTGTGGGAGGGGCAGAGACACAAACTACTGCAGGAAATCTCCCCATTATGGGAGGGGCAGAGACACAAACTACTGCAGGAAATCTCCTCATTGTGGGAGGGGCAGAGACACAAACTACTGCAGGAAACCTCCCCATTGTGGGAGGGGCAGAGACACAAACTACTGCAGGAAATCTCCTCATTGTGGGAGGGGCAGAGACACAAACTACTGCAGGAAATCTCATTGTGGGAGGGGCAGAGACACAAACTACTGCAGGAAATCTCCCCATTGTGGGAGGGGCAGAGACACAAACTACTGCAGGAAACCTCCCCATTGTGGGAGGGGCAGAGACACGCAGTGGGGACTCCGCCATGGAAGGACGGGGGCTGCGGAGATTTGCAGTTCTCTCTCCTCCACAATTGTTGACTGAAGAACAATAAAGATCTCGGACAGTTGGGTGGAGCCAGCTGACTATTAATCTCCGGGACCCGTGAACTCAACGGCCTTGAACTTCACAGCTTAATCAGGCTTGTTGTATTAATGCCACTTAAATCAGGATGTAAGAAGCGGAGAATTCCAGGAATTCTGTGATAGAAACGATATTTATAGAACTGTGAATGACTGCAGAGAGCCGAGCCGGAGAATCTAAAGATAGGACACAAGTCTTTTTCCACTGCTTATCACCGAGCCGCTCGCTGGAATCATTCCGAAGCTTGCACTCTAATTCATTATAGCCGGCTCTGCCTTATGTATATCTCTGAGCTTAGAGAATCCAACCCAGAAACAAGGGTGCAAAAACTTTTACTTGTGTCTGACCCACCGTGTACCACCCAAGGTCTACACCAGAGGACCCAAAATACTAACCCTCCTCTCCTGATATACTCTGCTGGAGGACTCCTCTCCTTCCTCTATAACTCTCCTCTCCTGATATACTCTGCTGGAGGACTCTGCTCCTTCCTCTATAACTCTCCTCTCCTGATATACTCTGCTGGAGGACTCTGCTCCTTCCTCTATAACTCTCCTCTCCTGATATACTCTGCTGGAGGACTCTGCTCCTTCCTCTATAACTCTCCTCTCCTGATATACTCTGCTCTGCTGGAGGACTCTGCTCCTTCCTCTATAACTCTCCTCTCCTGATATACTCTGCTGGAGGACTCTGCTCCTTCCTCTATAACTCTCCTCTCCTGATATACTCTGCTGGAGGACTCTGCTCCTTCCTCTATAACTCTCCTCTCCTGATATACTCTGCTGGAGGACTCCTCTCCTTCCTCTATAACTCTCCTCTCCTGATATACTCTGCTGGAGGACTCTGCTCCTTCCTCTATAACTCTCCTCTCCTGATATACTCTGCTGGAGGACTCTGCTCCTTCCTCTATAACTCTCCTCTCCTGATATACTCTGCTGGAGGACTCTGCTCCTTCCTCTATAACTCTCCTCTCCTGATATACTCTGCTGGAGGACTCTGCTCCTTCCTCTATAACTCTCCTCTCCTGATATACTCTGCTGGAGGACTCTGCTCCTTCCTCTATAACTCTCCTCTCCTGATATACTCTGCTGGAGGACTCCTCTCCTTCCTCTATAACTCTCCTCTCCTGATATACTCTGCTGGAGGACTCTGCTCCTTCCTCTATAACTCTCCTCTCCTGATATACTCTGCTGGAGGACTCCTCTCCTTCCTCTATAACTCTCCTCTCCTGATATACTCTGCTGGAGGACTCTGCTCCTTCCTCTATAACTCTCCTCTCCTGATATACTCTGCTGGAGGACTCTGCTCCTTCCTCTATAACTCTCCTCTCCTGATATACTCTGCTGGAGGACTCCTCTCCTTCCTCTATAACTCTCCTCTCCTGATATACTCTGCTGGAGGACTCTGCTCCTTCCTCTATAACTCTCCTCTCCTGATATACTCTGCTGGAGGACTCCTCTCCTTCCTCTATAACTCTCCTCTCCTGATATACTCTGCTCTGCTGGAGGACTCCTCTCCTTCCTCTATAACTCTCCTCTCCTGATATACTCTGCTGGAGGACTCTGCTCCTTCCTCTATAACTCTCCTCTCCTGATATACTCTGCTGGAGGACTCTGCTCCTTCCTCTATAACTCTCCTCTCCTGATATACTCTGCTGGAGGACTCTGCTCCTTCCTCTATAACTCTCCTCTCCTGATATACTCTGCTGGAGGACCCTGCTCCTTCCTCTATAACTCTCCTCTCCCGATATACTCTGCTGGAGGACTCTGCTCCTTCCTCTATAACTCTCCTCTCCTGATATACTCTGCTGGAGGACTCTGCTCCTTCCTCTATAACTCTCCTCTCCTGATATACTCTACTGGAGGACTCCTCTCCTTCCTCTATAACTCTCCTCTCCTGATATACTCTGCTGGAGGACTCTGCTCCTTCCTCTATAACTCTCCTCTCCTGATATACTCTGCTGGAGGACTCTGCTCCTTCCTCTATAACTCTCCTCTCCTGATATACTCTGCTGGAGGACTCTGCTCCTTCCTCTATAACTCTCCTCTCCTGATATACTCTGCTGGAGGACTCTGCTCCTTCCTCTATAACTCTCCTCTCCTGATATACTCTGCTGGAGGACTCTGCTCCTTCCTCTATAACTCTCCTCTCCTGATATACTCTGCACTGCTGGAGGACTCCTCTCCTTCCTCTATAACTCTCCTCTCCTGATATACTCTGCTGGAGGACTCTGCTCCTTCCTCTATAACTCTCCTCTCCTGATATACTCTGCTGGAGGACTCTGCTCCTTCCTCTATAACTCTCCTCTCCTGACATACTCTGCTGGAGGACTCTGCTCCTTCCTCTATAACTCTTCTCTCCTGATATACTCTGCTGGAGGACTCTGCTCCTTCCCCTATAACTCTCCTCTCCTCATATACTCTGCTGGAGGACTCTGCTCCTTCCTCTATAACTCTCCTCTCCTGATATACTCTGCTGGAGGACTCTGCTCCTTCCTCTATAACTCTCCTCTCCTGATATACTCTGCTGGAGGACTCTGCTCCTTCCTCTATAACTCTCCTCTCCTGATATACTCTGCTGGAGGACTCTGCTCCTTCCTCTATAACTCTCCTCTCCTGATGTACTCTGCTGGAGGACTCTGCTCCTTCCTCTATAACCCTCCTCTCCTGATATACTCTGCTGGAGGACTCTGCTCCTTCCTCTATAACTCTCCTCTCCTGATATACTCTGCTGGAGGACTCTGCTCCTTCCTCTATAACTCTCCTCTCCTGATATACTCTGCACTGCTGGAGGACTCCTCTCCTTCCTCTATAACTCTCCTCTCCTGATATACTCTGCTGGAGGACTCTGCTCCTTCCTCTATAACTCTCCTCTCCTGATATACTCTGCACTGCTGGAGGACTCCTCTCCTTCCTCTATAACTCTCCTCTCCTGATATACTCTGCTGGAGGACTCTGCTCCTTCCTCTATAACTCTCCTCTCCTGATATACTCTGCTGGAGGACTCTGCTCCTTCCTCTATAACTCTCCTCTCCTGATATACTCTGCTGGAGGACTCTGCTCCTTCCTCTATAACTCTCCTCTCCTGATATACTCTGCTGGAGGACTCTGCTCCTTCCTCTATAACTCTCCTCTCCTGATATACTCTGCTGGAGGACTCTGCTCCTTCCTCTATAACTCTCCTCTCCTGATATACTCTGCTGGAGGACTCTGCTCCTTCCTCTATAACTCTCCTCTCCTGACATACTCTGCTGGAGGACTCTGCTCCTTCCTCTATAACTCTCCTCTCCTGAAATACTCTGCACTGCTGGAGGACTCTGCTCCTTCCTCTATAACTCTCCTCTCCTGATATACTCTGCTGGAGGACTCTGCTCCTTCCTCTATACCTCTCCTCTCCTGATATACTCTGCTGGAGGACTCTGCTCCTTCCTCTATAACTCTCCTCTCCTGATATACTCTGCTGGAGGACTCTGCTCCTTCCTCTATAACTCTCCTCTCCTGATATACTCTGCTGGAGGACTCTGCTCCTTCCTCTATAACTCTCCTCTCCTGATATACTCTGCTGGAGGACTCTGCTCCTCCCTCTATAACTCTCCTCTCCTGATATACTCTGCTGGAGGACTCTGCTCCTTCCTCTATAACTCTCCTCTCCTGATATACTCTGCTGGAGGACTCTGCTCCTTCCTCTATAACTCTCCTCTCCTGATATACTCTGCTGGAGGACTCTGCCCCTTCCTCTATAACTCTCCTCTCCTGATATACTCTGCTGGAGGACTCTGCTCCTTCCTCTATAACTCTCCTCTCCTGATATACTCTGCTGGGGGACTCTGCTCCTTCCTCTATAACTCTCCTCTCCTGATATACTCTGCTGGAGGACTCTGCTCCTTCCTCTATAACTCTCCTCTCCTGATATACTCTGCTGGAGGACTCTGCTCCTTCCTCTATCACTCTCCTCTCCTGATATACTCTGCTGGAGGACTCTGCTCCTTCCTCTATAACTCTCCTCTCCTGATATTCTCTGCTGGAGGACTCTGCTCCTTCCTCTATAACTCTCCTCTCCTGATATACTCTGCTGGAGGACTCTGCTCCTTCCTATATAACTCTCCTCTCCTGATATACTCTGCTGGAGGACTCTGCTCCTTCCTCTACAACCCTCCTCTCCTGATATACTCTGCTGGAGGACTCCTCTCCTTCCTCTATAACTCTCCTCTCCTGATATACTCTGCTGGAGGACTCTGCTCCTTCCTCTATAACTCTCCTCTCCTGATATACTCTGCTAGAGGACTCTGCTCCTTCCTCTATAACTCTCCTCTCCTGATATACTCTGCTGGAGGACTCTGCTCCTTCCTCTATAACTCTCCTCTCCTGATATACTCTGCTGGAGGACTCCTCTCCTTCCTCTATAACTCTCCTCTCCTCTCCTGATATACTCTGCTGGAGGACTCTGCTCCTTCCTCTATAACTCTCCTCTCCTGATATACTCTGCTGGAGGACTCTGCTCCTTCCTCTATAACTCTCCTCTCCTGACATACTCTGCTGGAGGACTCTGCTCCTTCCTCTATAACTCTCCTCTCCTGATATACTCTGCTGGAGGACTCTGCTCCTTCCTCTATAACTCTCCTCTCCTGATATACTCTGCTGGAGGACTCTGCTCCTTCCTCTATAACTCTCCTCTCCTGATATACTCTGCTGGAGGACTCTGCTCCTTCCTCTATAACTCTCCTCTCCTGATATACTCTGCTGGAGGACTCTGCTCCTTCCTCTATAACTCTCCTCTCCTGATATACTCTGCTGGAGGACTCTGCTCCTTCCTCTATAACTCTCCTCTCCTGATATACTCTGCTGGAGGACTCTGCTCCTTCCTCTATAACTCTCCTCTCCTGATATACTCTGCTGGAGGACTCTGCTCCCTCCTCTATAACTCTCCTCTCCTGATATACTCTGCTGGAGGACTCTGCTCCTTCCTCTATAACTCTCCTCTCCTGATATACTCTGCTGGAGGACTCTGCTCCCTCCTCTATAACTCTCCTCTCCTGATATACTCTGCTGGAGGACTCTGCTCCTTCCTCTATAACTCTCCTCTCCTGATATACTCTGCTGGAGGACTCTGCTCCTCCCTCTATAACTCTCCTCTCCTGATATACTCTGCTGGAGGACTCTGCTCCTTCCTCTATAACTCTCCTCTCCTGATATACTCTGCTGGAGGACTCTGCTCCTTCCTCTATAACTCTCCTCTCCTGATATACTCTGCTGGAGGACTCTGCTCCTCCCTCTATAACTCTCCTCTCCTGATATACTCTGCTGGAGGACTCTGCTCCTTCCTCTATAACTCTCCTCTCCTGATATACTCTGCTGGAGGACTCTGCTCCTTCCTCTATAACTCTCCTCTCCTGATATACTCTGCTGGAGGACTCTGCTCCCTCCTCTATAACTCTCCTCTCCTGATATACTCTGCTGGAGGACTCTGCTCCTTCCTCTATAACTCTCCTCTCCTGATATACTCTGCTGGAGGACTCTGCTCCTTCCTCTATAACTCTCCTCTCCTGACATACTCTGCTGGAGGACTCTGCTCCTTCCTCTATAACTCTCCTCTCCTGATATACTCTGCTGGAGGACTCTGCTCCTTCCTCTATAACTCTCCTCTCCTGATATACTCTGCTGGAGGACTCTGCTCCTTCCTCTATAACTCTCCTCTCCTGATATACTCTGCTGGAGGACTCTGCTCCTTCCTCTATAACTCTCCTCTCCTGATATACTCTGCTGGAGGACTCTGCTCCTTCCTCTATAACTCTCCTCTCCTGATATACTCTGCTGGAGGACTCTGCTCCTTCCTCTATAACTCTCCTCTCCTGATATACTCTGCTGGAGGACTCTGCTCCTTCCTCTATAACTCTCCTCTCCTGAAATACTCTGCACTGCTGGAGGACTCTGCTCCTTCCTCTATAACTCTCCTCTCCTGATATACTCTGCTGGAGGACTCTGCTCCTTCCTCTATAACTCTCCTCTCCTGATATACTCTGCTGGAGGACTCTGCTCCTTCCTCTATAACTCTCCTCTCCTGAAATACTCTGCACTGCTGGAGGACTCTGCTCCTTCCTCTATAACTCTCCTCTCCTGAAATACTCTGCACTGCTGGAGGACTCTGCTCCTTCCTCTATAACTCTCCTCTCCTGATATACTCTGCTGGAGGACTCTGCTCCTTCCTCTATAACTCTCCTCTCCTGATATACTCTGCTGGAGGACTCTGCTCCTTCCTCTATAACTCTCCTCTCCTGATATACCCTGCTGGAGGACTCTGCTCCTTCCTCTATAACTCTCCTCTCCTGATATACTCTGCTGGAGGACTCTGCTCCTTCCTCTATAACTCTCCTCTCCTGATATACTCTGCTGGAGGACTCTGCTCCTTCCTCTATAACTCTCCTCTCCTGATATACTCTGCTGGAGGACTCTGCTCCTTCCTCTATAACTCTCCTCTCCTGATATACTCTGCTGGAGGACTCTGCTCCTTCCTCTATAACTCTCCTCTCCTGATATACTCTGCTGGAAGACTCTGCTCCTTCCTCTATAACTCTCCTCTCCTGATATACTCTGCTGGAGGACTCTGCTCCTTCCTCTATAACTCTCCTCTCCTGATATACTCTGCACTGCTGGAGGACTCTGCTCCTTCTCTTATACATCTCTCTTTCCTTGGCCGGTTAGTAGAGGATTTGGTCCTTGTTAGTAACATTTTCTTCTCGCCTCTATGTGAAGTCCCCTCCCCCACTCGGTATCGCTGGGCAGGTTGATGTCACCTTGGCTCGCACACGCTCTGTTCTGATCTCGGAGTGCGATTCGGCTTTTTCACGCTTCCATGATAACAAAATCAACATCTGTCACGCTGATCAGATGCCTTGGCTGAGGCCGCTCCCCCGCTGCTTAGATTCGCTTTCAAATCTTTAATTTTCTACCTTTATTGTTATCAGTTTCGGAATCAGCGGAATAATTCCGTGCGATGGAATCCGCCGCTGTCGGGGTTGACGTGAAATTGGTATTGATGGCCGGCTGGACCTCGGCCCGGCGTGTGTTATGACTGCCCGGCCGCCTCTAACATGATTTCTTCTTCAATTTCCTGCGACTCGGAGCCGGAAGACGGTAGTAATGTTACTTCAGGAAAAGAAATTATTCAAGAAATCAGAAACGTTCCTTTGGGTTTGACAAATGGCGAAAATGTTTGGTTTTGTGACGGCAACACAAATGTATCACAATCTTCCCCAGAGAAAGATTTGTTGTTTTGTCCTATAAGAGTCACACAATATACACTGTATTACCAAAAGTATTGGGACGCCGGCCTTTACACACACATGAACTTTAACCACTTCCCGCCCGGCCTATGGCCGATTTACGTCCGGGAAGTGGTTATGAAATCCTGACAGGACGTTCTAGAACGTCCTGCAGGATTTCATGCCGCGCGCGCCCGTGGGGGCGCGCATCGCGGCGATCGGTGATGCGGGGTGTCAGTCTGACACCCTGCATCTCCGATCTCGGTAAAGAGCCTCCGGTGGAGACTCTTTACCACGTGATCAGCCGTGTCCAACCACGGCTGATCACGATGTAAACAGGAAGAGCCGTCGATGGCTCTTCCTCACTCGCGTCTGACAGACGCGAGTAGAGGATAGCCGATCGGCGGCTCTCCTGACAGGGGGGGTTAGCGCTGATTGTTTATCAGCGCAGCCCCCCCTCGGATCGCCACCCTGGAGCACCAGGGATGCCCACCCTGGAGCACCAGGGTGGGCAAAAAATAAAAAAAATGGCAAAAAATAAAAAAAAAAAAGTCTAAAAAAAAAATAAAAAAAAAAGCATAAAGAAAAAAGATGCCAGTCAGTGCCCACAAATGGGCACTGACTGGCAACCTGGCAAAAATAAGTGCTGCCACCCCAGTGTCCATCAGCGCCACCCCAGTGTCCATCAGCGCCACCCCAGTGTCCATCAGTGCCACCCCACAGTGCCCATCCATGCCCAGTGCCCACCTATCAGTGCCCATCTGTGCCACCCATAAGTATCCATCAGTGCCGCCCATCTGTGCCGCTTATGAGTGCCCATCTGTGCCGCCCATGAGTGCCCAGTGCCGCCTATGTGTGCCCATCAGTGCCGCCTATGTGTGCCCATCAGTGCCGCCTATGTGTGCCCATCAGTGCCGCCTATGTGTGCCCATCAGTGCCGCCTATGTGTGCCCATCAGTGCCGCCTATGTGTGCCCATCAGTGTCGCATACCAGCGCCGCCAATCAGTGCCACCTCATCTGTGCCCGTCAGTACTACCTCATCGATGTCCATCAGTGCCATCTCATCGGTGCCCATTAGTGCCGCCATATCAGTGCCCGTAATTGAAAGAGAAAACTTATTTACAAAAAAATTAACAGAAAAAAATAAAAACATTATTTTTTTTCCAAATTTTCAGCCTTTTTTTAGTTGTTGCGCAAAAAAAAAAAATCGCAGAGGTGATCGAATACCACCAAAAGAAAGCTCTATTTGTGGGGAAAAAAGGACGCCAATTTTGTTTGGGTACAGTGTAGCATGACCGCGCAATTGCCATTCAAAGTGCGACAGTGCTGAAAGCTGAAAATTGGCTTGGGCGGGAAGCTGCGTAAGTACCTGGTATGGAAGTGGTTAATGACCCCCCCAGTCTTAGTCCGGAGGGTTCAGTATTAAGTTGGCTCCGCCCTTTGCAGCTATAACACCTTCACCTCTTCTGGGAAGGCCGTCCACAAGGTTTAGGGGTGTGTCTATGGGAAGGCCGTCCACAAGGTTTAGGGGTGTGTCTATGGGAAGGCCGTCCACAAGGTTTAGGGGTGTGTCTATGGGAAGGCCGTCCACAAGGTTTAGGGGTGTGTCTATGGGAAGGCCGTCCACAAGGTTTAGGGGTGTGTCTATGGGAAGTCCGTCCACAAGGTTTAGGGGTGTGTCTATGGGAAGGTCGTCCACAAGGTTTAGGGGTGTGTCTATGGGAAGGCGGTCCACAAGGTTTAGGGGTGTGTCTATGGGAAGGCCGTCCACAAGGTTTAGGGGTGTGTCTATGGGAAGGCCGTCCACAAGGTTTAGGGGTGTGTCTATGGGAAGGCCGTCCACAAGGTTTAGGGGTGTGTCTATGGGAAGTCCGTCCACAAGGTTTAGGGGTGTGTCTATGGGAAGGCGGTCCACAAGGTTTAGGGGTGTGTCTATGGGAAGGCCGTCCACAAGGTTTAGGGGTGTGTCTATGGGAAGGCCGTCCACAAGGTTTAGGGGTGTGTCTATGGGAAGGCCGTCCACAAGGTTTAGGGGTGTGTCTATGGGAAGGCCGTCCACAAGGTTTAGGGGTGTGTCTATGGGAAGTCCGTCCACAAGGTTTAGGGGTGTGTCTATGGGAAGGTCGTCCACAAGGTTTAGGGGTGTGTCTATGGGAAGGCCGTCCACAAGGTTTAGGGGTGTGTCTATGGGAAGGCCGCCCACAAGGTTTAGGGGTGTGTCTATGGGAAGGCGGTCCACAAGGTTTAGGGGTGTGTCTATGGGAAGTCCGTCCACAAGGTTTAGGGGTGTGTCTATGGGAAGGTCGTCCACAAGGTTTAGGGGTGTGTCTATGGGAAGGCCGTCCACAAGGTTTAGGGGTGTGTCTATGGGAAGGTCGTCCACAAGGTTTAGGGGTGTGTCTATGGGAAGGCGGTCCACAAGGTTTAGGGGTGTGTCTATGGGAAGGTCGTCCACAAGGTTTAGGGGTGTGTCTATGGGAAGGCCGTCCACAAGGTTTAGGGGTGTGTCTATGGGAAGGTCGTCCACAAGGTTTAGGGGTGTGTCTATGGGAAGGTCGTCCACAAGGTTTAGGGGTGTGTCTATGGGAAGGCCGTCCACAAGGTTTAGGGGTGTGTCTATGGGAAGGCCGTCCACAAGGTTTAGGAGGGTGTCTATGGGAATGTTTGACCATTCTTCCAGAAGAGCGTTTGTAGTTCCTCCACCCCAAACTTGCTCATCCATGTCTTTATAGACCTTTATGTATCTTTCTCTCAAATAAATTGTCCTTGCAACAATGTTGCTTCTTCTTCATCTATTTTGTTTTTAAGAAAGCTAGAATGTGGAATGTTTTTTTTTTTGTCTGCCGTTTAGTATTTCCAAATGATCATAATTTGAGCCCAAAAAATGTGATATGTGTACCAACATTAGAAATAAAAATGTAATTCCCAAAAATCAGAGGGTAACATCACTATTCTACACTCGCACACCGAGAACCACCAAATATCACAGAATATCTCCTGACTAATGTAATTCCACCACCTATGTCCAAAGAAATGCAGTATATGTGTATTCATCTGTAGGAGAGCTGACATGTGGCAGCTCAGTGGCTCACAGGTTAGTACTTCTGCTTAGCAGCACTGAGATTCGTGGTTTGAATACCAAGCATGCCACTTCATGTAGAGAAGTTGTCTGATCTCCCTGTGTTGTTGAACATGACTCCTGACTCAGGTCCTTACATAAATTATGTCTGAATGTAATATTTACGTGTAGGAGGGTTCCACCACTATCCTATGTTTCCCATGAACAAGGACTATAATCAGCCCTAAGATTTCCTCACCACCACTAATTGCAGCCTCTTACCAAACCAAAACCCACAAAATGACAGCTGTTTATCTCTCAGCATGCTGACCGTAATCAGCCATACCCAGCCTTCAGAACAGATGGCAAATGCCAGAAACGGGTTGATCAATGGCTCTCAGGCCTTCCACAATACATCTACATTGATTAACTTCTTGCACCCCTGGGACTTAGGACTCTGTGAACACCACAGAGATACATGCAGCAGCACTGTGGCTAAGTGGTTAGCACTTCTGCCTAGCAGCACACACTGACCACTACAAACCCGGGAAGTCTAGTCACCCACCCTAAGGCATGCTGCACATGGCTGGGGCACAGTAATAATTCCCCCCCACCTAAATGTTGCACCTGGGGCAAGAATACTGGCTGCCCCCCCTCTCCCTATGCCACTCCAATTCAGGGACACATTTAGGGACAGGCTGGCACTGGGGAAAGTGTCCTCAGTCCAGGGACTGTCCCTGAAATCTGGGGACGTCTGGTCACCTTAGTGTAGGTGGGTGTGCTAGCAATCCTAGCCAGGTTATTTAAAGCCCAGCATTTGTGGCGGGTGTTTGGCCTAAGAACAGACCTGAATCTTTCTTTGCAGTGTGTATATTGTATTATATTGGGTTTTTCAGTTTATTTGGGGGGGGGGGGGGTGCATAATTCCTGACCCACACCCCACTAAGGCTGGGTTCACACTACTACACTACTTTCATCCTACTTTGCTCTGCTACATTGGTCCTACATCCATCCTACTTTCATGAACAGGATACTACTTTGGTCCGACTTCAATGATATTCAATGGGCCTGAAGTAGGATCAATGTAGGACCAAAAGTAGTACAGGGAGCATTTTCAAAGTCGGACCAACTTGTGTAGGACCAGTTGAGACACTCCCATAGGGAAACATTGATTTCCACACGTCATGCTACATGAGGCTCCCAATGTAGGAGCGTTTGTCGGACAAGTGTGAACCCAGCCTGAGGCTGTGGTTTGATGATTGCTTCTAAATCTCACCTGTTAGACTTACAACTGCTTTGTAAAGGTTTAGATGAAAAGGAAGGTTCCGGCTGTCGATGTCGTTTTTGTGTTTTGCCTTTTTGGCTTTTGTATTCATTTTGTTTGATAATTCTGCCATTTAACTTTTTTAGGGGTTTGGGGGCGAGGAATTCTGAACACCACAAAGGTTTCTCATGCTTGATTTGTATTCCAGCTTTTCTAATGTGATTTTTTTAACGTGTCTAATTTTTATTGTCCTACCCTTGTAGATTGTAAGCTCTTTGGACCAGGGTCCGTCTAACTATATTGTCAAATGCTGGAGCCTCATTTCCAAGTACATTAATGTAACAAATGTTTATACAAATGTTACGTTGAAATAAAAGTTGATCTATTTTGTTGCTTTGTTGGACTTTTGTAGATTAGAAACACATTTTCTAAGTAGCAATCTTTTCTTTCCCCTTCAAATCTGTCTTATTTCTAGTTTGTTACAGACAAAAGTATTTGTGCACAAAGCAAGTCCCTTGAGCAGAAAGTGTAATGGGGGGGGGGGACCCCAAAAACACAAAAAATCCCTCCAATGCTGATGTTCAGGGCTCTATTATCTCTTTTGTGTCCGACCTTGTGGAATTGTCACATGATTACTTCTACTAAAGACACTTTGAACTTTGCGTTTTGTATCGTATCCAGCTCTCCCGCCTGCCGTCCTCCCGTATTTAATCCTCGCGCTCCATCCCAGAAATAACTAACGCAGCGGAATTAACAGGCCGGGTGTCACACATGTGGTTTCTGTTTACTCATTTATATACAGTAGTTGATCTAATGCTAACAGCCCCTGATCCCACTTCATCCCGACACACAATCTGCCCCCATTTCTCCGTCTATTGGGTTCCTCACCAGCTCCTGCGGAGCACGAACCGCGCATGAACCGTCCCGTTACCACCATGCAAATGTGTGTCCCCCCCCCCGGACGTGTGTGTCCAAACAATGCGCAACTACAAAAGGCCATTCCGAGTTTAAGGCATGAAAACGCACAACGCTCCAACCCGGTGCGCAAACCGTTCATTCGGGGGAGGGGAACCGGACACCTGAAATGGTCATCAATTGTAAAGTAACAAATGAGAGCAACAAGACAATATAACCCAAATACAACAACAGTGTCCCGAAATCTGTGTTTTTCAGTCACGGCACCCTATAAAAGTATACAGAATCCGGAGGCGTCCAAAATGTAAAAAAACCTGAGCCTGGGACAATGTGCACAACCACCTTGATGAAATTAACTTCAGAGGTCCTCTTCATAGCAAAGCCCCCCCCCCCTTCACATCAAAGGTCCCCCTTTTACATCAGAGCCCCCCTTTCACATCAGAAAACCCCTTTCACATCAGAGGTCCCCCCCTTTACATTAAAGGTCCACTTCATAGCAGAGCCCCCCCTCACTTTAGAGGTCCCTCTTCACATCAAAGCCCCTCTTCACATCAGAGCCCCCCATTACATCAGAACCCCCTCTTTCACATCAGAGGTCCTCCTTTCACATTAAATATTCTCCTTTCACATCAAAGCCCCCATTCACACCAGAGCCCCCCTTCATGTCAAAAGCTCCCCCTCTCACATCAGAGGTTCCCCCTTTCACATCTGAAGCCTACTCTAAACAACAAAGCCCCCCATCATGTCAAAAGTGTAGCAGAAATGCAGTTATCTCCAAGGGAAGAATGATGACTGGACAAACCTTCCCCACCAAGACCAGTTGGCTGATATTTGTCCTCTCCTGCCATAAACATCGTATTGATTTGGCACAGATCCAGCAGCCACCATCTCCTGGCCTTGCCAGTCGGTTTCCATCCAATGATGCAATTATAAATATCTCGTACTAATAAACTTTGATGGAAGGAAGGAGGCCGGGCTTCCTGAAAGGCACGTGGGGCCCTGTTTACCTTGACTGGGACAAATCTGGGTTCACAGAAGTTTTGTGTATACAAAGAGATAGAGGAACGGACAATAAGAAGGTGAGGGCCAAGATTGGTTGCATCTGGTGAAGAGTCCACGCCAAGCCAAAACTTACACCTCCGATGGAGCCGATTAAAGATGAACTATCTGAGATTCTTCATACAACGTGTCCTATGAAGGAGTCTTAGCGCGTGAGCGCCCATCATTGTCAGGGGGACATCCAACTTCCTTTTTTAATGTTTTTAAGGCTTGTGAAGTTCTAAAGCAACTTTCATGGCTTGTACGTTCAATCGGCTATTTATATTTATTTATAATAAATAAATAAAAAATGACCCCCTAGCACTATAAGGTCCGCATGAATACATTGTCCATGTGTTAAAATATACAACAACAACAGTATCATTTGTTAGAAAAGCTCCTCCTTTTATCATCAAAAAGCCATGCTTGAGCTCCAATCAGTGACTTTGCCTAGGCTGAGATGAAGTCATCAGTCTGCTGCAGGCAGGTGGAAGTATTTTCTTAGTCTCTTCTCCCCCAGTGATTAAAACTGCCACATTGTAACTTTGTATCAAGTCACAAGGTGAGAGGCTGCGGCAGGGGCTACTCTGTGTAAGACATTTGTGAACACGGACAAGATTTGTACAGGCACCAGTATTTACACGATTGTGTCATCTCTGAGGTGGGGTCTCAGTCCAGGAGATAGATGGCCAATTTCTGCAACGTAGAAGTTAGTACTATGGCCTTGCAGAGCCGAGGGTGTGGGCTCAGTTCACACCAGGAACACTATCTATGTAGAGTTGGTATCGGTTTCTTGTTAGGTTAACTGATTTCCAACAAAACCTGCACCATTTTATATGTATGTGCATGTACAACTCCTATTGGACATTAGAGTGTAAGCTCTTAGGGACAGTGACTGAGGCAAGGTCCTGGCACTGCATAAAATAAAGGTAATAAATAAAACAATCTAAGAAACTTGCTGGGTGCAGAGTTGTCCAAAGGTAGCAATAAAGAGGGTAATGACAAATATGTATATCATAGCTCCCAACTGTCCCAGATTTGGAGGGACTGTCCCTGATTTGGAACAATGTCCCTCTTTCCTCCTCATGTGTCCCTCATGTTGGTCTGATTTGTATATAAAATGCACTTTTTATCTTTCAAAAAGTGTTTCCCAGTGTAAAACCTTTCATCCGATTTTTCTAAATGGCTGCATTTTTTTATTTTAAAAGCCAATATAAAGGAAAAGTAGTTGTTAAAAAAAAAAGCCCTTGTGGATTTAATGAACCTTCTTTTTTTAAAATGATTTCTCCTTTAGGGGGTGTGGCAGGGGGCGTGTCCCTCATTCCCATTTCCAAATGTTGGGATGTATGGTATATTGTGATAATAGGGAGGTCTGAAGAACCCCAATCTATGTGGAGGATCTAGAGGAGTAGTAATGAAGATATAAGCTGGTAGCGTGTCTGTACTAGGCAGAATACATTTGATATAACACAGGCCAGCCAGCTAGGAAAGAATGCAGAAATGCCATAAACAGGTTCTGCAAAGGACTTCTAATGAGGCTCTGTCATAAACTGCCCCGGCGTAAATAGTCTTACAGAATACACATACTATTTGATGAATTCTTACTGTGATGGTGTCCCCTTCATAAGAGGTGGTTACACTAATACATAAGAAGATATCAATCAGTTAGACACCAAAGGTGGCACAAGGTCCAGATGGCTAATAAGACACATTACATGATGAAAATACATCAGATCTTCTGTATGTCATATTTAGTATCTAACAAATCTTAATTTCACTCTGCAAAATAATATGCTGGTTGTCAGATTGTGAAAACTTGTCATATTCATTGATCTTCATAGATCTGCTCAGTATAGCTGGCATTTAAAGTCCCAACCCTTTCTTTCTTTCAACTTTTAGGGATGGAGGCATGTGTTATTCACATGCCTCATTCAAAGTCCCAAACCCATTTCCATGTTTACCAATAGGGATGGAGATGCGATTTTGATGCTTATACATTTACCCTTATGCGTTTTTTTCAGTGCTTTTTATTGCCATACCTATTTTAGATGGAGGTTGGCAGGTGACACACACCCCTAGTCACCTGCTCTCCATCTACTCATTAGCACTTGTATGCCTCATTGAGGAAACTAGAAAAGTTTAGTTAGGACCACAGTAATACAGAGAGCCTTGTAAGCGGCCTGTGGCTTATCCATATATTTGCAAATGTGTGCAACCAATCCTCTGCTTTTAACATACGAAGTTAGACAGTTGAATTCGGCTTGCAATTTGGTTGGTAAGTTTGAGCCTGGTTATTACGCTATACAATTTTACTTATTTACTTGTACATGCTGTTTGCATCAACACGCATCTCATTTAAAGTCCCAACCCTTTCTTTCTTTCATTCAGTATAGCTGGCATTCAGGGTGTGTCTGCTGGGCATAGCACGCCTACTATCTACCCCTCAGACCCTTTGATTAGGGAAAACTGGACCTGCAACGCCCTCTTCAGGGACAACAAAATGCTGGTGGTCTCATTTTATCATCAATCCTATGAAGGATCTGAATCTGCAACCTCTGCTGTGTCTCTTCTTTCTGAGCCACCTGAGATGCTGGACAGCTTGATGGACAATTCCTTGAACAATCGTGTCCTGAACCTTGAACTATTTGCCCCTCCCATGAACTTCCTATTTAAGCCATGCCTTTGCACTTCCTGTTTGATGGATTATTGTGCAGCCAATCTCTTGCTCTTATCACTCCTGATGCCATCTATATCTTCGCTACCA
This sequence comes from Rana temporaria, assembly GCF_905171775.1. Classification (NCBI taxonomy): domain Eukaryota; kingdom Metazoa; phylum Chordata; class Amphibia; order Anura; family Ranidae; genus Rana; species Rana temporaria. The sequence goes on along the minus strand of NC_053500.1, from coordinate 148,394,900 downwards.
CTTGTTACTGACCTTCATCTTGTCCTTGACTACACTTCTGCTTGCTTCCAACCTGCAACCACTTGTTACTGCCATTCAGCTTGTTCACTGACTATGCTTCTGCTTGATCCCTACCTGCTATATCTGCAGAGGGGGCAGAGAGCCGGAGCATTGTGTGTATAAGGCAGCAGTGTGATCGGTGGAGGGGGGCAGAGAGCTGGAGTATTGTGTGTGTATAAGGAAGCAGTGTGATCGGTGGAGGGGGGCAGAGAGCTGGAGTATTGTGTGTATAAGAAAGCAGTGTGATCCAGGGGAAGGGGGCAGAGAGCCGGAGCATTGTGTGTGTATAAGGCAGCAGTGTGATTGGGGGGAGGGGGGCAGAGAGCTGGAGTATTGTGTGTGTATAAGGCAGCTGTATGATTGGTGGAGGGGGGCAGAGAGCTGGAGTATTGTGTGTATAAGGAAGCAGTGTGATCGGTGGAGGGGGGCAGAGAGCTGGAGTATTGTGTGTATAAGAAAGCAGTGTGATCCAGGGGAAGGGGGCAGAGAGCCGGAGCATTGTGTGTATAAGGCAGCAGTGTGATTGGGTGGAGGGGGGGCAGAGAGCTGGAGTATTGTGTGTATAAGGCAGCTGTATGATTGGTGGAGGGGGGCAGAGAGCTGGAGTATTGTGTGTGTGTGTATAAGGAAGCAGTGTGATCCAGGGGGAGGGGGCAGAGAGCCGGAGCATTGTGTGTATAAGGCAGCAGTGTGATTGGGGGGAGGGGGGCAGAGAGCTGGAGTATTGTGTGTATAAGGCAGCTGTATGATTGGTGGAGGGGGGCAGAGAGCTGGAGTATTGTGTGTGTGTGTATAAGGAAGCAGTGTGATCCAGGGGGAGGGGGCAGAGAGCCGGAGCATTGTGTGTATAAGGCAGCAGTGTGATTGGGGGGAGGGGGGCAGAGAGCTGGAGTATTGTGTGTATAAGGCAGCAGTGTGATCCAGGGGGAGGAGGCAGAGAGCCAGAGCGTTGTGTGTGTGTGTGTGTGTGTGTGTGTGTATAAGGCAGCAGTGTGATCGGGGGGGGGGGGGGCAGAGAGCTGATACATTGTGTGTGTGTATAAGGCATGTAAAATGTTAGTGGTCAGCAGGATTCAAAATTGCGAGTTTAGTGGTCCGTGAGGTCTGGAAGGTTAGTGACCACTGCTTTAGGGTATCTAAGAGTATAAAAAGAAAGATATATAAAAGATATTAAAGATATAAAATGTAATATGAGTTTGTTCATTTTTACTATATATGGAGACCTTTGGGACACCCTGTCGATAGATAGATACATACATACATACAGTAGATACATACATACATACATACATACATACATACAGTAGATAGATACATACATACATACATACATACATACAGTAGATAGATAGACAGACTTTCACAAGCCATGAAATTAATCATTGTTTGGAACCTTTCCTTTCTCTATCATTCATCTTCACAGAACAATCATTAAGAATTCTCCTTGAGATGTGGATGTGAAGTTGAAGAAACGTTCGTTGCCAAAGCTAGCACTTGCCCTCATACTTCAGGAATGTGAGATGAAAGCCTCCGGAGTGGTCATGTAGAAGGAGCCCAACACACGGCATTCCGCGCCGCATACAAAGCCCTGTAATGTGCGGCTCGGCTGGTTGACCAATTCTTCTATCAGCTGATCAAAGATTGCCGCACCTCGGCCTTGGCCTTGTCTTCTTAGGTTTTCCTCTGGCTGGTCGGATAATCTTTTCTCGGTGACTCACTTGATGAGCTGAAAAATGTTTCTGGAAGTTGTAGAAGAATATTTATCTGTATGGTAGGATCATTCACAGATAAACATTCAGGGGGTCTCACCAGCCATGGAAGGGGCTTCTTCAGGCATCTGATGAGCTCCAGGAGGTTTCTGGGCTGAACTCTTCAGACGCTAACTGATTGGTTAGTAATTATCTGGTGGATATTAAATTCTTGATGAATAAGTTCTTCAGGAAAACTTTTACAAGATGAGATGAAAAAAATGGTCATCTACCCTACCTAAAACCCAACAACCTGAAACCCAACAACCTGAAACCCAACAACCTGAAACCCAACAACCTGAAACCCAACAACCAGAAACCCAACAACCTAAAACCCAACAACCAGAAACCCAACAACCTGAAACCCAACAACCAGAAACCCAACAACCAGAAACCCAACAACCTGAAACCCAACAACCTGAAACCCAACAACCTGAAACCCAACAACCTGAAACCCAACAACCTGAAACCCAACAACCTGAAACCCAACAACCAGAAACCCAACAACCAGAAACCCAACAACCAGAAACCCAACAACCAGAAACCCAACAACCTGAAACCCAACAACCTGAAACCCAACAACCTGAAACCCAACCCAACATGATTACGTGCGGCAGAAAGCTTTACTCTCTATTAAATGCCGACCTGAAGTAACTCCAAAGCAAAGTTTCATTTTGGATGGAGTAGGGCGGCCTTCTCAACCTTTCTAATATAGAGGAACCCTTTCCATTAATTACTATATCTACAGCTCACAGTAACGTAGTGTGAAGGTCAATGGGAATATTGTTTCCTGGAGGTCAGGATGGGGGGGGGTGAGCGAGCGCCCGTAACCCCCGAACCATACCAAGCCACATGCCACAACATGAGGGGGGGATGAGCGAGTGCCCCCCTTCTCCTGAACCATACCAAGCACCACCCCCCCATGCCACAACATGGGGGTGGTGCTTTGCCTTGTTAATGGGGACAAAAGCCTCTACCTGACAACTCTGGCTGGTGGTTGTCTGGATCTGCGGGTGTGGGGGCTTATAAGAATCTGGAAGCCTCCTTTAACAAGGCAACCCCCAGATTCTGCCCCCCCCCCCAAGTGAATGAGTATCGGTTACATTGTACCCCTACCCCTTCACCAAAAAAAAGTGTAAAAAAGTAAAAAACCACAACAGACAGTTTTTGAAAAATGTCTTTATTAAAAATAAAAATAGTTTCCCGCAATGTCCATCCATCCATCTTCAATCACACCACCCGACGGACCCGAACTGCATTATACATACTATACTGACTCCTTTCTCTATAACTCTCCTCTCCTGATATACTCTGCTGGAGGACTCTGCTCCTTCCTCTATAACTCTCCTCTCCTGATATACTCTGCTGGAGGACTCTGCTCCTTCCTCTATAACTCTCCTCTCCTGATATACTCTGCTGGAGGACTCTGCTCCTTCCTCTATAACTCTCCTCTCCCTATATACTCTGCTGGAGGACTCTGCTCCTTCCTCTATAACTCTCCTCTCCTGATATACTCTGCTGGAGGACTCTGCTCCTTCCTCTATAACCCTCCTCTCCTGATATACTCTGCTGGAGGACTCTGCTCCTTCCTCTATAACCCTCCTCTCCTGATATACTCTGCTGGAGGACTCTGCTCCTTCCTCTATAACTCTGCTCTCCTGATATACTCTGCTGGAGGACTCTGCTCCTTCCTCTATAACTCTCCTCTCCTGATATACTCTGCTGGAGGACTCTGCTCCTTCCTCTATAACTCTCCTCTCCTGATATACTCTGCTGGAGGACTCTGCTCCTTCCTCTATAACTCTCCCCTACTGATATACTCTGCTGGAGGACTCTGCTCCTTCCTCTATGACTCTCCTCTCCTGATATACTCTGCTGGAGGACTCTGCTCCTTCCTCTATAACTCTCCTCTCCTGATATACTCTGCTGGAGGACTCTGCTCCTTCCTCTATAACTCTCCTCTCCTGATATACTCTGCTGGAGGACTCTGCTCTGTCCTCTATAACTCTCCTCTCCTGATATACTCTGCTGGAGGATTCTGCTCCTTCCTCTATAACTCTCCTCTCCTGATATACTCTGCTGGAGGACTCTGCTCCTTCCTCTATAACTCTCCTCTCCTGATATACTCTGCTGGAGGACTCTGCTCCTTCCTCTATAACTCTCCTCTCCTGATATACTCTGCTGGAGGACTCTGCTCCTTCCTCTATGACTCTCCTCTCCTGATATACTCTGCTGGAGGACTCTGCTCCTTCCTCTATAACTCTCCTCTCCTGATATACTCTGCTGGAGGACTCTGCTCCTTCCTCTATAACTCTCCTCTCCTGATATACTCTGCTGGAGGACTCTGCTCCTTCCTCTATAACTCTCCTCTCCTGATATACTCTGCTGGAGGACTCTGCTCCTTCCTCTATAACTCTCCTCTCCTGATATACTCTGCTGGAGGACTCTGCTCCTTCCTCTATAACTCTCCTCTCCTGATATACTCTGCTGGAGGACTCCTCTCCTTCCTCTATAACTCTCCTCTCCTGATATACTCTGCTGGAGGACTCTGCTCCTTCCTCTATAACTCTCCTCTCCTGATATACTCTGCTGGAGGACTCTGCTCCTTCCTCTATAACTCTCCTCTCCTGATATACTCTGCTGGAGGACTCTGCTCCTTCCTCTATAACTCTCCTCTCCTGATATACTCTGCTGGAGGACTCTGCTCCTTCCTCTATAACTCTCCTCTCCTGATATACTCTGCTGGAGGACTCTGCTCCTTCCTCTATAACTCTCCTCTCCTGATATACTCTGCTGGAGGACTCTGCTCCTTCCTCTATAACTCTCCTCTCCTGATATACTCTGCACTGCTGGGATAGATGGGAATTCTGGATCTGGGATTGGAAGGGTGTTTGTAGATGATATGTAGTATATGACATTCCAATAAGGACCAGTAGGGGGCAGCAGAACAGCTCCAGGTTCTGTGTCACCTGTACCGTGCAGGATTGGAGATATACATCCTCTTCTGATGGATCTTCTATCAGCGATATAATAATATGATGGGAGGTGGAGCCAGCAGAGCGTCTATAGATAGCCCCGCCTCTCTCCTCGGATCATTTTATAATATTCAGTTTATTTTCAATCTCGGTGGAGTTCGATCCTCTCCTCTCCCCGGCCACAATCTCCCTCTTCCTTCGCGCCTGGAAGAACGATCGTCCTCTCCCCGGCCACAATCTCCCTCTTCCTTCCCGCATGGAAGAACGATCGTCCTCTCCCCGGCCACAATCTCCCTCTTCCTTCCCGCCTGGAAGAACGATCGTCCTCTCCCCGGCCACAATCTCCCTCTTCCTTCCCGCATGGAAGAACGATCGTCCTCTCCCCGGCCACAATCTCCCTCTTCCTTCCCGCCTGGAAGAACGATCGTCCTCTCCCCGGCCACAATCTCCCTCTTCCTTCCCGCCTGGAAGAACGATCGTCCTCTCCCCGGCCACAATCTCCCTCTTCCTTCCCGCCTAGAAGAACGATCGTCCTCTCCCCGGCCACAATCTCCCTCTTCCTTCCCGCCTGGAAGAACGATCGTCCTCTCCCCGGCCACAATCTCCCTCTTCCTTCCCGCCTGGAAGAACGATCGTCCTCTCCCCCGGCCACAATCTCCCTCTTCCTTCCCGCCTGGAAGAACGATCGTCCTCTCCCCGGCCACAATCTCCCTCTTCCTTCCCGCCTGGAAGAACGATCGTCCTCTCCCCGGCCACAATCTCCCTCTTCCTTCCCGCCTGGAAGAACGATCGTCCTCTCCCCGGCCACAATCTCCCTCTTCCTTCCCGCCTGGAAGAACGATCGTCCTCTCCCCGGCCACAATCTCCCTCTTCCTTCCCGCCTGGAAGAACGATCGTCCTCTCGGCTATTTCTGCTCCTCATGAAGTCATTACAATGTAACTCTTTCCAGAAAGTATAAAAATCATTAAACCCAAAATGTAACACATTGCAGATTACCAATCATGAGATGTGGCGGCTGAATTTGTTTTCTTTTTTCTTTTAGATGTTTTCACCTGGTGATCTGGCCGGTAACACCTCCCGTATTGGTGATACACAACTCTGGATGAAGGAGAACAGGAGGCACAGCAGTAAGGTCAGTCTGGGGGGGGAGGGGGGGTTATCCACTTGCTGAACGTATAAGTTTCATATACAGCAAAGGGCTCGACACTCCCGGGCCTGGGGCGTGCACACATGCTGCCGGCGGCCCGCTGATCCTTCAGTACAGAGGGAGAACAGCGATCAATGTAAACGAGGCAGATCGACGTTCTGTCAGTAGGGAAAGTATGGATCCGGTGTTCCTGCAAAGCATGGGTGCCGATCTCTGCCTTCCCCTAGCACAAGCCCCTCCCCCACAGTAATGAAACATATTTTAGGCACACATTTGACCCCTTTGATTGCCCTGATGTGTAACCCCTTCCCTGCCAGTGTCATTAGTGCAGTGACAGTGCATATTTTTAGCACTGAATGAGCTTGCGGCTGCACCTCCCCCAGACGACGTCACATCTGACGAAACGTACGTCGGGTAGGAGACGCTGTGATGCACAGCGTTTCAGTCCACGAGGACAGGTGTTCGTACAAGCCGGCCGGCTTACTTTTTTATCCATCTTGGTTGATCTTTTTGTAAGTGTACCTTTTTATTTATTCAATTATTCACTAATATTAGCGCAACTTATTTTTCTATTGCTTTGTATTCTTGTGTGTTTATCACATTTTTGTTGCAGCTCACTTTTTATTGTTATGTATATTTAGTTTTTTAGCGCAGTAATCACTTCTTGTTCATATTTTTAGCACTGATCGCTGTATTCATGTTGCTGGTTTCCAAAAAGTGTCACTTAGTGTCCAATTCGCACGCCGCAAACTCGCAGTCCCACAAACGTGACAACCTTTGTGCAAACCAATCAATATTCACTTATCGGGATTTTATTTTACCAATAATATGGAGCAGAATACAGATTGGGATAAATTGATGAAGAAATGTAACTTGGATATTTTATAGCAGAAAGTAAAAATTATCATTTTATTTTCAAACTTGTCGCTCTTTTTTGTTTATAGCGCAATAAATTGATGAAGAAATTCGATTTTTTTATTGGATATTTTATAGCAGAAAGTAAAGAAAAAGTTTTTTTTTTTTTCAAAATGTTCTCTTTTTTTGTTTATAGCGCAAAAAATAAAAAGCGCAGAGGTGATCAAATACCACCAAAAGAAATCTCTATTTATGGGAGAAAAAGGACGCCAATTGTACTTGTGTACAGCGTCGCACGACCGCGCAATTGTTAATTAAAATAACGTAGGGCCGTATCGCAAAAAATGGCCTGGTCATGAAGGGGGGTAAATCTTCCAAGGGGTTAATTGCGATGATTAGAGAAAGGCTATAGGAGGGCGATGGCGGTCATTCTAGTCTGGAGAGTTGGGCATGGAAGGATAAATAGGTGTGATGGATTTAATGGAGTGTCTCGGAGGGACTTTGCCGGGTGTTCGGTGAGACGGATTGTTCCGGACGGCTCTGCGTCACGCTGGTTTGGGGGCTGAAGTGACAGACTCGTCTACCGCCATGCAGACGGCGGGCGCAGCCGTACCCGCTCTAAGGCCATGTTGTGTCTCCGTTGGGAGAATGCGGGATTGATGAGCCATCTATGTCCTGATTTCTGATCGATGAACTATGACAAGACGATCTCTGACGGAGAACCTTCATATTGTGATTCATAAGCTGGAGCCGCAAATAGCCAATCCGTGACAAGTTCCCTTCTCAGTGGAAAAATCGCAGAACTTTCCGTACAAAATTAGAAACAACAAAACAAGACCTACGGCTTCCCCTGTCCGCCGACACCGATCGTAATCTCCCGTTCTCCATCATTAATAAATAAAGTTATCATTGTACTGAGTGATGGGGGATGTGACAGCGACCCCGAAATCCATCAGAGATCTCCAAATACACCCCAGAGAGAGAGAGACCCCGAAAGAGAGAGAGATAGAGGGAACGAGAGAGATAGAGGGAACGAGAGATATAGAGGGAACGAGAGATATAGAGGGAACGAGAGATATAGAGGGAACGAGAGAGATAGAGGGAACGAGAGAGATATAGAGGGAACGAGAGAGATAGAGGGAACGAGGGAGAGAGAGAGAGAACGAGAGAGAGAGGGAACGAGAGAGAGAGGGAACGAGAGAGATAGAGGGAACGAGAGAGATAGAGGGAACGAGAGAGATATAGAGGGAACGAGAGAGATAGAGGGAACGAGAGAGAGAGAGAGAGAACGAGAGAGGGAACGAGAGAGATAGAGGGAACGAGAGAGATAGAGGGAACGAGAGAGATGGAGGGAACGAGAGAGATAGAGGGAACGAGAGAGATGGAGGGAACGAGAGAGATGGAGGGAACGAGAGAGATAGAGGGAACAAGGGATGGAGGGAACGAGAGAGATAGAGGGAACGAGAGAGATAGAGGGAACGAGAGAGATAGAGGGAACGAGAGAGATAGAGGGAACGAGAGAGAGAGAGAGGGAACGAGAGAGAGAGGGAACGAGAGAGAGAGGGAACGAGAGAGAGAGGGAACGAGAGAGAGAGGGAACGAGAGAGAGAGAGGGAACGAGAGAGAGGGAACGAGAGAGAGAGAACGAGAGAGAGAGGGAACGAGAGATATAGAGGGAACGAGAGAGAGAGGGAACGAGAGAGAGGGAACGAGAGAGAGAGAGGGAACAAGAGAGAGAGAGGGAACGAGAGAGAGAGAGGGAACGAGAGAGATAGAGGGAACGAGAGAGATAGAGGGAACGAGAGATATAGAGGGAACGAGAGATATAGAGGGAACGAGAGATATAGAGGGAACGAGAGATATAGAGGGAACGAG